>NW_020172818.1:9148454-9442573 GCF_003031525.2 Neophocaena asiaeorientalis asiaeorientalis
TATCTTCAGATAGAAAATAAGACAAATTAAAACAAGAAATCTGTGTCCAGTAAGTCATATATGAGCTTCTGATTCTTCCATTTTTCCTATGACAGGACCTCTGCCCCTAGCCTAGTAATTGTTTTAAGCACTTATGGTCAATGTTTTAATTTAGTTTTTCCATAAACATTTTTAGACAATGTTTTAGTGAAATTTGTTTTGCTTGTGGGAGGAGCTTAGGGGTCAGAGTGTGATACAGGGAAAGGAAGACAGTTATTAAAGGGTGAGTTTCAGACTAAATTGAGTACCCCCAAAATTCACAGGTCAAACCCCTAACACCAATGTGACTATACGTGGAGATAGAGCCTTTAAGGATATAATTAAGGTTAAACAAAGTCATAAGAGTGAGGCCCTAATCTGATAAGACTAGTGTCCTTATAAGAAGAGGAAGAGACACCAGATTCTTTCTCTCTCTCTCTCTCTCTCTCTCTGTGCAATCACAAAGGAAAAGCTATTTAAGGACATAGTAAGAAGGTGGCTGTCTGCAAGCCAGGAAGAGAGTTCTCACCAGAAACCAAATCTCCTGGCACCTTGATCTTGGACTTCTTCCCTCCAGAACTGTAGGAAAATAAATGTCAGTTGTTTAAGCCACTCCATCTCTGGTATTTTGTTATGGCAACCTGAGTTGACCATTAAAGGGTGCATCATTCATTCAGCTATCACAGTAGGCAACTGAAGAATGATTTTAAGAATTGGTGCACCTAAGATTTATCTCCTCCCAAGGGACTAAGTAGCTGGAGTACCTGAATATCAACTCATAAAAGGAATTGGCTGATGACTATTCCTATGGCTTATCAATTCCTCCAGACATCATCTAGATGCAGAATGGCTTCCTGAAATTTAGGAAGAAAAGAAAAAAAAAAAAAAAACCCTCAGAAATGCATGCAGATCCTGACAGTTGGAAATTAGCATGAGCATAATGAAGACAGAATGAATACAAGTATGGCTCCAACAGCATCTACTGCACCCAAAAAATAGATCCAGTCCAATTCTAGAAGAGCTCGTGCTTCTTAGTTTTCCCTGCAAGGAAACTGATGCTAGAATCTGTAATGTGGGTACCTCTATGTATGCATATGTGAAATGTATACATATGTGATGTGTGTGTGTATGAATGTGTATATAGGTGATATATGTGATATAATCACACAAGGTACATGATTAGTGAAAAAATGAGGTCTCATCACCACTTATAACCCTGATCAGGCTAGCTATGAAGTTCACATGCCTATATTATATCCACCCCTAGCCACATCATCTCCCTTCATGGCAAGTCCACAGAGAGGCTCACAAGTGCTCACAAGAATGTTTTCTCAGTATTATAAGGAATCAGTCATGCTCTTCTTTGGCAGACTTGGTCCCATTGGTGAGAATTTTGACTGAGGTCTGATGCCTTTGAAGTTGTGTATAATATACTTACTCTAAAGCAGTTTCAGAAGCTGTCCAGAGAATTTGATGTTATTCAAATCAACATCTCCATCTCTATCTGCATCTTGTTTCCTTCCCGACACTTTCACATAAGCAGTGATCTTTCACCTAAATAATCTGTCACTGGGATATGAAATAGTGTTCTGTTCTTGAATCACACCAAAGTTATAACACTAAGTTACTACAAAATTCCTTAATACAAATTTTGAAAATTAAATACATATCAACTATACTTCAATAAAATAAGTTTAAAACAGAAAATCAAATACAGGACTGTAAAAGTAAAAACACTTCCTTTTTTAAAGCTTTAAGCTCAAATTTTTAGATCTTTAAGCTATAGATAGTAAAAAAAAATCAACATGATATAATACATATCATATAATATGAAGTTATAATAATTATTATAATAATATGTGAATATTATAAAAGTTTTAATTTATAATAGTAACAAATAGTTGTGTAGAGCCTATGTAAATAAATCTTTAATGTCTCTGAAAGACACAAAAATATATTTCAGCAGAATAGAAGGGCAAACTATGTTTTTGAATACAGAAACAGCATTCTAAAGATGTCAACTGTCATTAAAAATTATGCATTTCTGTAACCTGATAAAAATACTAACAAGATTTTATTGAAGCTATATAAAACTATTCTTAAGTTCAAATGTAAAAATTAAATAGTTATGTATAATCAGGAAAATATTTAAGAAGAAAAATAATGAAGGAATATCTAGTTGTAATAAAACTACAGAAATACATAGTCTATTGCTGTAATAAAACTATAGAAATACATAGTTAATTGCTGTCACATGAATAGATAGAGATCAATGAAATAGTAGAAAATGTCCAGGAACAGATCTAATATTTATGAAAATTTAGTGTATCAAAATGGTGCCATTTCAAATTAGTGCAGAAAAAAATAGATAATTCAAAAATTGTTGTTGAGACAATTGGGTAGCCATCTGAAAAAGTTTTAAAATTAGAGTGCATACTTTGTACCTCATGCAAACTATTTAAATTAGAAAAAAAAACATGAAACCATAAATATTCTAAATATATCACATTAAAAATGTGTTTGAAGAAGAAAACATTTTTAACATAAATCCTAAAGGTCATGGAAGAAAAACTGTAAACTCAACCATATATAAACTAAAACAAAACATTTTGCATCACAGTAAACCCTCGAAAATAAAACTTTAAAACTCAAATGATAAACTGAGAAAAAAAAAAAAGAACAATCACTCTTGGATTGTTGAATTTAATTACAGACCAATTTATTTAATTTAATATTTAATGAGGACTCACAAAGAAATAAGACCAAGTTCAACACCCAGTAGAAAAGAAAAAATGGGCAAAAAATATAAACAGTGAACAGAAAAAGACAGTGAGTTTTTAAACTTGTGAAAACATTTTCAACATCAGTGATAAGGAGAAAACTATGAGCTGTAATTTTTATAATCAGTTTGGCAGTGTTAAAATATTTGAAATTAATGTGTTCAGAGTGGGCAGAAACACATTCTTGATGGCATTGTAAATTGCCTAAATTTCTTTGTTTTCTACAAATAAAGATCTCAAATGTCAATAACTTTAGCCTGAATTATATTCCAGGAATGCACCATATTGATATCTACATGTATGCAAGAGAAACCAGTTAGAAGGAGAAAAAAAATCAAATAAATAGTCTTCAACTGGGAGCTAGTTAAATAAAGTAAGGCACACACCTGTGATGCACAGCTTTAAGGGATGGTGGCAAATTTTTTTAAGTTTAGATAAGAAATATCTTCCAAGATCCGGCTTCAAGTAGGAAAAACAAAGAATGGACAATGAATAAAATGCTAATATTTGTGTAAAAACATGCAAGTATGTATTTGCTTGTATATTCCTGAAAAAGAAGAATAGGAGCAAGAAGTACTTTTCAATATATAAATTTATGCATAACTTGTGCCTGTATTACAAATTAAAATATTTTTTAAAAGTAACAGTTTTGGCCTTGTTGATCTCTATTATGTTTTTGTTTTCTATTTAATTAATTCCTGTTTTATTTTTTATTGTGTACTTTCTTATATTTCTTTTTATTTTATTACTTTTTAATATTTTTTTACACTTTTCTGCTTTTAGCTTTTTGAATTTACCAGTTTATGTGGTTATCCTTCCTTTATGAATTTTGGTTTTCCTTTTGGATTCAGTTGCCTTTTTCCTTAGGCAGTTCCTTAAAAAGTTACCTCAATGAGAGTCTGAGAAGGAGTTACCAAGTTCTGGCATTTCACAGATGTTTTTTACATTCATGAATCCCATTTAGAACTCTTGTTTAACCATTTTTTTTTACTGGAAGTTCATTGGGTACCTGCTGTAAGATCACATTTTTCTTTTATGTTTTGATTATGGCTTACTTTTTAAAAATTAACATTAAAAGTTAAGCTTAAACAATAATAGAATACAAGAATAGTAAATTCCACCCCTCCCATTCCCTAGATTCAATTATTATCAAGGTTTTGAAATATTTTCCTAACTTATTCTTTTTTCTCTTGTTGTGTTTGAAAAACTTTAAATTCCAGATCTCATGTCATTTTACCCAATATATTCAGGATGTATCTTTAGAAAGCATAAGGCTTTTCTCCTATAACCACAGTGACATGTACCACAACTAACAAAATTAATATTTTTTTCTTAAAATTCTCTAATATCTATTCAACATTAAATCTTTCTAAAAATTATTAATTAATTTCAGATGTTTATTGTCTGAAAAAAATCCTTTATAAAGTCCTTTTGTATTTAACAAAGTATGTACACTACATTGGATTCAAGCTTTCTATATTCTTATATTGAATGCATTTTTCTTGTAACAATAATTACTTGTGTTTAATCAGAGCATTTAATTTGTTTATTTTAATGTAAGTAAGAGGTAGCTGAGTTAAACTACATTCTTCTGTCTGTTTTCTATTTGTTGCACAAGATTTGATTTCTTTATTTAAACATGCTTGTCTATTTTTAGATTAAATGGTTTTGTTATTTCATTTCTTCCCTAAATTTACTAGTTTGCTTTTCATCTTCCTTTAGAAGTTACCTGAAAAATTATTATATGCATCCTTGGCTTATGAAAGTTTGATAACAATACCACTTCACAAGAAATACAAGAAACTTAAAACACTTTAACTTCATTAAGCACTCTGAATCATACATGCTATCAAGTATTTTAATTATAAAGAGATATGAAAGATCATAGTTGTTATTATTATTATTAATTTATTATCAGTCAATATTCATTTAGATGTGCAAACCCTTCCTCTCTTTGTACTCAGTATCTTCCTGCATCTCCAATCTTCTGTTTAAGATCATTTTGACTTTGCCTAAAGGGAATCTATCCTTTGCTATTTCTTTCAGTGTAAGTCTGATGGAGACAAGTTCTCTTAGTATCTTTTTGGCTGAAAATATTATCATTTCTTCTTCATTTATTTATTTTTAAGATATTTTTATTGGCTACAGATTTCCAGGTTAGTAATAATTTCTTTTCAGCAGCTCATAATTCACTGTTTTCCAGTTTCTTTGTGTCTGAAGAAAAGTCAGTTGTCAGTCTTACTTTTGTTCCTTTCAAGCTAATAAATATGTCTTTTTCTTTGGTTGGTTATTTTTTAGCTGCCTTTAAATTTTTTCTGTTTTTGGTTTTGACAGTTTTACTATGTTATGCTTAAATGGGGATTTTTGTTTTAACTTGTTTGAATATCCTGCTCAGGTATTTTGCTATTTCCTCACAAATCTGGGATATTTGCTATCTTTCATCAATTCCAGAAAATTTAGAGCAAAATTATTTTTTAAATTGAGATAAAATTTACATTTAACATTATATTATTTTCCGGTGTACAGCAAAATGATTCAATTCTGTATATATGGCAAAATGATCACCACAATAAGTCTAGTTAATATTCATCACCACGCACTATTATAATTTGTATTACACAGCTAAGACATGGAAGTAACCTAAGTGTCCATTGGTTGATGAATGGTTAAAATAAATATTATATATATATATCATATTTATTATAAATGTATACTTATGTATATATATATATAAACATATGTATATACACATACACATATATACCATGTATATAATGGAATATTATTTAACCATAAAAATGAATGAAATCTTGCCATTTGCAACAATATGGATAGACCCTGAGGGCATTATATTAAGTGAAATAAGTCAGACAGAGAAAGACAAATATCATATGATCTCATTTATATGTGGAATCTAGCCCCCCCCTCAAATTTAAAATAATAAAAAATAAAAACAGAGCCCATAGATACAGAGAATAGATTGGTGTTTGCCAGAGTTGGGGTGGGGGGGAATGAAATGGGTGAAGGTCACCAAAAGTTAGAAATTTCCAGTTGCAAAATATTTAAATAGAGCTTCTCTCCATTCCATCTTGCTCTTCCTTCTGAGACATCATATCATATACTTTAGTAATGCCCCACATATTCTATATCTTTTATGATATTTCTTGTACTTTAATTTTTTGTTTCTACTCTATAGTCTAGATATTTTTTTTTTGACTTGCAGTCCACCCTCAGTTATATATTCAACCTTCAACTATGCCTAAGTTTAGTCTAATCATTGTCTAATCTGTTATGAAATCAATCATTTGAGCTAATGAGTGGATTTGAGTGTGGGCTGGATTTCGTTACTTGCTTCTAATCAATGTTTCAGCAAATGATGGAATATCACATTGGTGATTATATTATTGAAGACTACAACTTCAGTCTTACTGACAGACTCTCTCTACTGCTTTCTTGGCTTGCATGCATGGGTGAAGCAAGCTGTTATGTTGAGGAGGCTTGAGTGGAAAGGACCTGAGGATGGTCTCCAGCCAACAGCCAAAGAAGAATTTCATCTTTCAGTTCTTCAGCTCATGAAGAACTCAGAACTTCAATCTTACAACCCATGAGGAGATGAAGGCTACCAAAAATCATGTATAAATTTGGAAGCAGATCCTTTCCCATTCAAACCTTTAGATGAAACCCCAGTCTTGAGCAACATCTTAATTTCAGGCCTGTGAGAAACCTTAAGCAGAAGACTCAGCTAAGCCACACCCATTTTCCTGGTCCACAGAAACTGTGTTGTTTTAAGCCACTATTTGTGTTAATTTGTTACACAGCAGTAGATGACTAGTACATTGCCTATACAGTATCAGGGGCCATTTTATTTTCTGTGGGTAGATTCTTCTCTGGATACAAGGCTTGGGTATAGGGCCTTCTACCATCTTTCCTGTCCTTTCTCTGGGTAAGAAAAATATCCCAAGCTAGTAGACTAGATTTTGGAAACCTCTTGACAAACTGCCAAGAAGACAGCATTTTTTGCCTATTTTTCTGGACTCTGAATATTCCTCTTAGATTTTCCAAACTCTGTACCATTTAAAACATCCTGATTAAACCATATTCAAAGATAGTTTGATATAGTGGAAAGGGTATGGAAACCAAATATGTCAAGGTATGAGTATTCCTTCTACTATACCTCCTGATTCTGTTTCTTCATTGACAAATGAGTATAGTAATATAAATCATTATGTGAATTAAAATAATGTATATTTATATAATTATATAACAATATGTACAATATTTCTCTTGCTACATAGTGTATCCTCAGTTAATATTAGCAATTATTAATTTTATACTTATTGTTGCATATACTTTAAGATCATACTTAAATTAACTATTCCTATGTTCTTCAAATATCTCATTTCTGCTTTCCTGACTGAAATTTCAGCCAGCGATTACAGCTGGGAAATTTATTTACTTACTCTTTTAAGCATGTACTGTTTGTCAGGAGTTTTCTCTTTTTTTATTTTTAAACATGTCATTAATATCCCATGACACAGAGACATGGGAAGTTATTAATATCTTCATTCTTGGAGGAAAAAAATGGGAGCTTAGATTCTCAACAGCATGGTGAGGGTTAGAATCCATATTCTGCCTCAAAGTAGAAAATTTTCTGGACAAGTCCACATTTGCATCTATTCACCACTAACTTTAAACCTTTAAGAGGTATATACCCCCCAAAATGTATTGTGGTAAGCAGGATTCTAAATGGATTCCAAGATTTCTTTCACTGGTATATAGTTTTGAATACTCCCCTGAGTGAGGGAAGAAGCTATGAATTTTATGAATGTCATCTTATAATTAAGTTTCTTTATATGGCAAAGGTGAAGATGTTTTGCAGATGAAATTAAGGCCCCTGAACAGTTGATTTTAACTTAACCAAAAGGGATGTTATCCTGTAAAGGAGGACCAGGAAATAAGAGATGGAAGAAGAGAGATTTAAAGCAAAATACATGTTCTCTTGTAGGTCGTAATGAAGAAAAGGTCATATTGTGGAGAAAGACATATGGCAGGGAATAGCTATAGACTTCTTTAAGCTAAGGTCCTCAGTCATACAGTCAAAAGGACCTTAATCTTGCCAATAACCATTGAACCTAGAAGAACCCCAGCAGATACTCTGATTTCAGCCTGATGAGACCCTGAGCAGAAGACCCAGCTAATAGGTGCCCAGAATCTTGACTATGGAAACTGTGAGATAATTTGTGTTGTTTTAATCTGCAAAGCTCATGTATATTTCTGTGGAGCAACAATAATAGAGAATAATGTTTAATTTTCCTAGAATAATGCCTTATGTAATAAATGTTTCTTTCTCTAATAACTTGAGTCATTAAACTTGTGTCATTATCCAGCTCAAAATGTTTCTTGTCATCTAACCCCAATTCTGCCAAGTCCATCTGAACCAGACCAAGTAACAAGCATTTGTTCCATCCAGTTCAATTTATGTCCTTATTTGGGGCTGACCAAGTTTAAAACTGGTCAGCAATTAACAAGTAATTTGCCTGAGTCATCATTCTTGAGTGCTTAGTTCTGAAAGGAGGCTTTGTCAAAATGTCAATCTTTGTATTCTGCTGTGCCTATAATCTGGTGGCTTTCCAGTTCTTGCTGAATAAGGAGCTAAATATGCATTTCTATTTTTGCTACTAATTAAATGTGCATGACATAGTAGAGTTGAGAAGAGCAGAGCTTACCAGTGTTCTTGTTCCTTTTGTGGTATATGCAGTAAACCAGAAGTAGAGTGAGACTAGCTTCATTGCATCCCAGCTGTTCATTTTAAATATTAACAATACATTCTGGGAACCAAGTAGGATAACATTCACAAAATTGGATTTTATTGCACATGTGATCTTCATGGCCAAGAGAGAAGCAACAGACAATATGGGAAAAGGACACAGTAGCTTTGAGAGTAAGAAAGCTTAAGAAAAATAAGTTATAATTCTTATAAGACATCTGACCTTGGAAAAAGTATTTAACCCATCTGAGCTTCAAGTTCCTCATCTGTACTGAATAAATCCCTTTGCTCTTTCTCTTCATATCAGAAATCCCTTGAATAAATGAGTGCCTCTATTATTCTCCACAATGCCACTTTTATCCATCCCATTCTCTTTATCTCCACTTCTTTTTAATATCTTCTGGCCAAAATAATTTCAACTAGTTTATTGAAGCAGTCTCACTTTCTTCATTTTTTAACTTTCCAATTTTTCTTTCATACTGATGCCAGAATTATTCCTCCCACCTACATTTGTCTAGGTGATGAATCTCTCTTCCTCAAGCTAACCCCCTCCCATTGTTCTCCAGGTCCTCATTTTCTATGGGATTAATTAATTAGTACAATCCCTTAGTGTCTCACACAGGGTGAATGATGACATCTTTGCCAGACTTAAAGTCAAATGCATCCTATGTTCAAGCAACAGAGGATCACTGATAATTTATTTTTTTTAATTTTTATTTAGATTGGAGTAGAGTTGATTAATAATGGTGTGTTAGTTTCAGGTATACAGCAAAGTGATTCAGTTATACATATACATATATCTATTCTTTTTCAAGTTCTTTTCTCATTTAGATTATTACAGAGTGTTGAGCAGAGCTCCCTGGGCTATACAGTAGGTCCTTGTTGGTTATCTATTTTAAATATAGAAGTGTGTACATGCCAATCCCAAACTCCCAATCTGTCCCCCCTCACCCTTACCCCCTGGTAACTATAAGTTCCTTCCCTAAGTCTGTGAGTCTGTTTCTGTTTTGTAAATAAGTTTGTTTGTATCATTTTATTTTAGATTCTGCATATAAGCGATATCATGTGATATTTGTCTGTTTCTGTCTAACTTACTTCACCTAGTATGATAATCTCCAGGTCTATCCATGTTGCTGTAAATGGCATTATTTCATTCTTTTTAATGGCTGAGTCCATTGTATATATGTACCACATCTTCTTTATCCATTCATCTGTCAAGGGACATTTAGATTACTTCCATGCCCTGGTTATTGTAAACAGTGCTGCAATGAACATTGGGGTGTATGTATCTTTTCGAGCCATGTTTTTCTCCAGGTATATGCCCAGGAGTGGGATTGCTGGATCACATGATACTTTCAAAATAGTTACCCTCTCCATGCCTTTTTCCATGCTGTCTTCCTCTACTCATCTCTCAAAGACCTTCTCTTCAAAGAAAAGCCTCTTCCCTTACATGTTAGATGAAATAAACACTTTTTCCCCTGTGCTCCCATGGCACTTTACTTATACACCCACCATGACACCAGTGCAGTAGATTTTAAGCACAACTGCCTCTTATGCTGAACTGGGAGCACCAGGAAAACAAACTGTTTATTTTGCTACTCTATTTTCATTGAACCTTCTGTGTTCACCATAAGTTCAGTAAGTGTTCTTTAATGAATAACAATTGAATGAATGTGTGGATGAGGTAATAATAGTAATAAATACTGTTATTGATTATTTACTAATTGTTGCTGTGCTAAGAGCTTTATATAGATTAAGCCATTTGATTCTTACCCTTTTTCTTTATGGTAGAGATCATTATATTCTCCATGATGTAGATAGTTAAACCTAAGTTTACTGAGGTAAGTGTTTCCTCTAAGGGCAAACATCTAGTAAGAGGAATGAAATAAGTGAATGCCTCGGGGCTTGTTGCATATTTTAAATGTCTTTATTTTTTCTTGCATTATCAGAAGGCAGATTATACCAACAAGTATTGTAGTATGTGCTCATTCTGGTACATTGCAATTCTCAAAGGAGATCATCCTAAATAGTAATTTTCATTGTAGAACATTTTGAATGCCAGAAAGGTAGGGTATTTGGAGTGAGTCGGTAGTTATTGGAAGGTGCTTTTGAAAGAAAGGAATTCTAAATACATGACACAAATTCATGTTCTTATATTTTAAGATTTGACAGCTACAAAATGGGGACTTCTAAACTTGTAGAATCTTTAGGGCTTTCATTCTAACCTTACTGCATTTATTATAAACTCTTCCAACATAAAATGCAGTAATATTTAACAAATTCATGCACAATACTTTCTTCAAAGGCTAGCTGATTTAGGAGAGTTGAAAGATAGCTATAAATTATACGATCTAGTGTTTCATACCAGGTAACACCTTTGTAAAATATTGTCTAAAATTTAAAAATCTCAAATTCAACAAATTATGTGTGTAGTTATTGAAGATTTTGGATGTCCTTTAACCATATCATGTCATCCTATATATTTTATATTATGGAGTTTCTTGACATTTGTCAATAGGCCCTGCACATTTGAATTTTTCCTATAATTCAAGGAGCCTGCTACATCTTGTCCTTTTGTATTCCTTATGTTCAAGACATAACAGAGTGCAGACCATTAAAATGGAAGGAAGGAAAACAGACCGATGTATTCATGACTAAATCTACTCTTTTGCCTCCTAGGCACCATATTTTTAACCAGATGAGCTAAGTTGTTATGAATGTCTCTTATTCTTAGCAATCCCTGAGAAATCTGGCATCTGAATTTGCTTTCCTGAGAATATCTATTTTAGAAATTATGTTCTTTCCTTTGTGTTTTTTTGAAAAAAAAAAAGAAAGACAACTAAAATATAAAAGGGAGAAGGAAGATAAAGTTGAGAGCAGAAAAGTTGCTGGTCAAAGAAATTGTTTTTTTTTAAATTATTTTATTTTATTTTAAGAGGGAAAAACGTTGAGATTGAGTGAAAATTCTATTAAAACTAGGATGGTCTTTTTCTACATTCTGGACTATAGCTAAAAAGGGCAAAGCTAAAGCTGTTTAACTCTGTGCATTGGGGAGTGAGTTAGTAAGGCAAGTCTTGGTACACCCAATGAATTTCTCCAAGATGTGCACACGTCACAAACTACTTTCTGTGCATGAATCATTCAAGTCTCTCTGAGATCCTGGAGCTGTGATAAGATTGGAAGGCGAGCTATGTGAATTACCACTTCCTGTGGCATTAAATCTCTCTCACCAGGATTAATGCCAGTGTGCATACTTCTTTGAATAGTGGAAGTGCCTGTCTCTAGAGATGGACCATGATAGAAGCCTGTGATTCTATCATTGAAAGGGGAGCTGACCCAGGTTAGAGAGAGCACAGGAATGGAACAGAAATACAGTCATGATGCTCCAAATGGAATCAGGAAAACAGGTTGAGAAGGAAACACCAGCTGAGGGAGCAGTGTGGGCAAAGGCCCAGGTGGGGGATAGCAGCACTTTATTCAAAAGAGGAGGAAGAGGGCTTCCATGGTGGCGCAGTGGTTGAGAGTCCGCCTGCCAATGCAGGGGACGCGGGTTAGTGCCCCGGTCCGGGAAGATCCCACATGCCGTGGAGCTGCTGGGCCCGTGAGCCATGGCCGCTGAACCTGCGCGTCCGGAGCCTGTGCTCCGCAACAGGAGAGGCTACAACAGTGAGAGGCCCGCATATCACAAAAAAAAAAAAAAGAGGAGGAAGAAGATAATGCTGAAAAGATATAAAGGCCAGATTAAGGGACCCATAGAATACCAAGCCCTGCATAAACACTGATCTTGGCAACACCAGTAACAGACTAAAAATTATTGAATGCCCACTATGCATTTCACACAAAGATTTACAAAAGTGTTCCTAAAAAAAGGGAGACATAAGGACATTTTCTGTAGTTACTTTGACATGAATAAACAGCCTTTCCTTCCTTGAAGATAGAATTCATCGCAGACACACAGAGGACAGAATTCAACAGTCTGTCTTTGAACCACTCATGCTAGCTTCTTTTGGAACCTAAACAAAGCTTCTCCCTAGGAATATGTGATCATTTTTAAGGCTTTTAACTTTGGCAGGAAAGTCAAACAATTCATAATGCTAAAATGGCTTTGCTACCACAAACACTTGATTTTGCCCAAACGTTTACCCGTTAGAAGCACAAAGTGTAAACATAGTTTCCTAACAAAGATTTGTGGAGCCGAATGATGCTTTGAGGACAAATAATAACGGTGATATATGTTTAAACAGAGAATCTAAAAGCATGAGGAATCCAAAGAACTCAGATGACCCAACCTAACATATGATAATGAAATTGCATTAACCCGCAAACGACACTTGCTGAGTTGTCAACTACATTTTGCTTGAATATTCTACTTTGAATAAGTTATAGTTTTCCTGGTCTATCCTTTCCATTTTTATGGAATATGCAATAGTGGTAAAAATATACTAAGCAAAGTTAGTGTATTTTCTCCAACTCCATCTGAAATTTCTATCCTCAAGGCAAATAAAATTTCTTTCCTGTGTAACAACTATTCCAATAGTCTGGGAGTTATTTTTACTTATCTCCACTTAACAGATTCATTGGATTAACTGATGATCTTACCTCCTTCTGGAATTTACTGGCTGATGCCCAATGCATGCTGAATTCTCCTCACACTCTGCTCATATGCTTGTAATGCCAACATTTGAGCTTTAATCCTACCAAGAACCAAGTTTTTATTTTGAAACTTGTTGATATTAGGTGTACTTCTTGTTGTAATTATGTAATTTAATTATTAACTAGTATGCAAAATCATGCAGAAATAGAGTTGAATTGTTTAGAAAGACTAAACAAAGATGAGCTACTACAAAGAAATAGTAAATTATGTGTGGGTGAAATAGCGTTAAAATTGGGGAATTTCTCTAAGCTCTTGCTCCTCTTAAGGAAAATAAACTGACGATCAAGTTGGATGTGATTGTGTAAAAGACATGGAGCCAAGCCCCTTGGTTCCCCACCCACAGTCCCTGGGCACTTCCTATCTTTATACACACCAGACAAACTTTCTGGTGCTGCATTTGCACTTCTTGGTATAAAGACTTTTGCTTCCAGAGCCCTTTCTGTCCACCAGCCTAAGAGGCCAGCAGTTGCTCAGAATTAACATCCTAGGGAACAGTTCTAAACAAATGATTGATAGAAGTCGGTATAAAAATACCCTAGTCCATAGTCCCATGGGAGGAACATCTCTGAAATGCCTGTTCTGTATTGATGCCTAGATTTCCCCAGTTCCTCAAATTCCACAGAGATAACTTGCCCCATAGCTAACCCTTTTCTGGCTGCCTTCTCTTACCTGTCTCTTATCTCTACTTTCCTACCACTGTTTCCTAGCATCACTTCCCAATAAACTATATATATTCAAACTCTTGTCTCTGCATTTGCTCCTGGTGGTGTCTTAGTAAGCTCGGGCTGCCTAACAAAATTCTCTAGATTGGGGGCCTTAAACAATAGAAATTTGTTTTCTCACAGTTCTGAAGCTTGGGAGTCTGAGATCAGGGTGCCGGCATGGTTGGTTTCTGAGGCCCTCTTTCTGTCTTGTAGACGGTTGCCTTCTCCCTGTGTTCTCACATGGCAGAGAGGGACAGAGTTCTGATCTCTTTTCCTCTTACAAAGCCACAAATCTTATTTTGATGGCCCAGCCCTCATGACCATCTTTAACCCTAATTACCTCCCAAAGGCTCCATCTCCAAATACCATCACATTGTTAGGTTAGAGCTTCTACATATGAATTTGAGGGCAGGGACACAGAATTCATTCTACAGATGGTGAGAACCAAAACTAAGACAAAACATTATATGGAATTGCAATCTGTAGACATGTACTCAAAAAACTAAAAAAAAAAAAACCAAAACCATTGCCCTAAATAAAAAGATTGATAAATAACTGGATATTTATGCCCTTTTAATTAAAATAAACTTTAGGGTATGTGTGGAACCCAAATGACTTGTAATCTCAACTGTAATTTGAAAAGTCATCACATTATGACCAAAGCTTCTGATTCCTTATTTAAAAATAGACATTTTTCCATATTTTTAGGCACCATTTTTGGGTCACTTATATGTGCCATTTTGTCACTCTGCAATATGACTAGATGTTTTTGAAAAGTGAAACATTTTAAATATAAAATAGTATTGAGGGCCTCCCTGGTGGTGCAGTGGTTGAGAGTCCGCCTGCCGATGCAGGGGACACGGGTTCGTGCCCCCGTCCGGGAAGATCCCACATGCCGCGGAGCGGCTGGGCCCGTAAGCCATGGCCGCTGAGCCTGCGCATCCGGACCCTGTGCTCCGCAGCGGGAGAGGCCACAACAGTGAGAGGCCCGCGTACCGAAAAAAAAAAAAAAAGTATTGAATTAAGGTAATGGACAGAGGCACACCAATAAAGCAAAACACTTTTTTTATTTGCTTCAATATTACTATAAATGAATAAAATATTACATATCCATCTAAAGCTTTGACCCTCATTCTTTCCCTTCCTATGCCTCCCTCCCCATAGGAAATTACTCTCCTGAAGTTTATGTGCATCATTCCCTAGCATGTGCCTGAGCAGTACTTAGTGTAGCTATGAATGATGGCACAATAGATGCTATGGTAAAACATTCAAGTCCCCTCATCAGGTCGGATGTACCCATTCTTTAGCTGCTGATATCAGCTGCTGATAGCCCACAGCTGTGCCCCAGACTGGACACTGCCTTCAGCTATGGAGAACTGCCCACCCCTGGTGTGCCAAAAAGCTGACTGATGCAGGGATATACATATCCAGCTCCCTTGCCTCAATATGAAGTATCTCTGAACAGCCATCTGAGTTCCAGAACTCCATTTAGGGTGGGCTGAGACCTCAGTTACAACCATACTGTGACTTGGCTTCATGGTCTGCCCTATTCTTCCTTTCTCTCATCCCTAAATCTTCCTAGGGCAATCTTCTGTATATGTTCTGCACACAACTCTCCATCTTAAGAGTGTGCTTCCAGGAAATTCAACTGAAAAAAAAAAAGTATATTTATTGTTTTGCGTGATTTAAAATTTACATAAATGGAATCATACTGTATTATGCACTCTTTTATGATTTTGAGACATACCCATATTGATACATATTAATATAATTCATCTTAACTGTTATATAGAATATTATTATATGAATAAACCATGATTTATTCATTTATTCCCTTACTGAGCAACAGTTTACTCCACTGTGGCTATTACAATCACTGTAACATTGTTTTCTTTTGCATATATGTGAGTGTTTTTCCATAATAGACATCAAGATGCATATTACTCACTGAGAGATTATATGATGCTACAAGTTACCAGCCACTTTCCAATAGCTCTCTAAAGTGGTTGTACAATTTTCATCCCCACCAATAAAATGAGTTCTCATTTCTCTACATCCTTGCCAAAACATATTGTTAAAAATATTAACACAATAATTTTTGCAAATTTGTTACTGTGAGATGGTATCTTATCTATTTAAAATTTGAATTTTGCTGATTGCAAGTGAAAATAAGCATCTTTTCATATTTTTTATTTTCATTCATATTTCCTCTTCTATAAATTGCCCATACAGGCCATTTTTCTATTAAGATATTTGTTTCTTATTTTGATATATATGTTTATCATACTTAATAGTTATCTTATAATATCTTTATAATTATTAGATTCAATCCTTTGTTGGTTGCATGTCACATCTAGGGTATGACTTTCCACTGTATTTATTGTGTCTTTTGTTGTATAATTTTTTTTAGTTTAATGTATTTAATGTATTAATCCTGGTTTTGCGTTTTGATTTCCATGTTCTGTTTAAGTAATTATCCCCTATGCCTAGGTTATAAAAATATGTTTTATGCTAAACATTTTATAGTTTTCTTTTCACATTTATATTTTTAATCAAGCTGAGATTAACTTGTGTATGGAATAATGAGGGAGCTAATTACATTTTTTTCCCCTTAGGGAGAATCTGTTATTCTAGTGGCATTTATGTAATGGTGTATGTTTCCTGGATAATTTGTTTTGTCATTTCTGTCATTGTGCTCCTGTCATAGATGTGGTTCCTTTTATTTTTATTTATTATTTATTTTGCCTTGCTCTGTTTCTGGGCTTGTCATTTTATTCCATAGATCTGTTTCTGAGATTTTTACATGCAAATTCAGCAATATTTATATGTGCTAAGGTACAAGTTTTTTCTATTTTTTAACTTGTTTTTGATTTAATTTAGTTTTGATGGATAATTACTTACTGATATTAGCTTGTAAATGGATTAACAATCTGTTCTGTTTGAGTTTTCTTATTTATTTTTTTTTATATAAATTTATTTATTTACTTATGTTGCGTGTGGACTTTCTCTAGTTGCAGCAAGCAGGGGCTACTCTTCATTGTGGTGCATGGGCTTCTCATTGTGGTGGCTTCTATTGTTGCAGAGCACAGGCTCTAAGCGCACAGGATTCAGTAGTTGTGGCACATGGGCTTCAGTAGTTGTGGCTCACAGGCTGTAGAGTGCAGGCTCAGTAGTTGTGGCACACGGGCTTAGTTTCTCCATGGCATGTGGGATCTTCCCAGACCAGGGCTTGAACCTATGTCCCCTGCATTGGCAGGCGGATTCTTAACCAATGCGCCACCAGGGAAGTCCCAGTTTTCTTATTTTTGAGTCAAGTTTGATGAGATGTTTTTCTAGATACCTTGGATCTAAATTTTCCAAAGCATTATACAATTATTTATAATTTTACAAATATGTTGTAATATATATCAATTTTGTTTTTATGTTTATTATTGATGAATTTTTATTTTGGATGATCAAGCTTGCTAAGGAACTAGCTATAATGACTTATCTATTCTTTTTTTATTACTTTAAAAATTTTCCATTAATTTTTGCTCATATACAGTTTTTTTCCTTAGATTATCTATATTTGTTTCACTTATGTTATTAATATTTTAAGTGGATTTCTTAAATTATTAATTTTCAACATTTTCTCTTTTCTAAAATTTGCATTAGGACTACAAATTTCCTGCCTTGGTGTCCATACGTTTGTTCTCTACATCTGTGTCTCTATTTCTGCCTTGCAAACCAGTTCATCTGTACCATTTTTCAAGATTCCACATATATGCGTTAATATATGATATTTGTTTTTCTCTTTCTGACTTACTTCACCCTGTATGACAGTCTCTAGATCCATCTATGTCTCTACAAATGACCCAATTTCATTCCCTTTTATGGTTGAGTAATATTCCATTGTATATATGTACCATATCATCTTTATCCATTCATCTGTCAATGGGCATTTAGGTTGCTTCCATGACCTAGCTATTGTAAATAGTGCTGAATGAACATTGGGGTGCATGTGTCTTTTTGAATTATGGTTTTCTCAGGGTATATGCCCAGTAGTGGGATTGCTGGGTCGTATGGTAATTTTATTTTTAGTTTTTTAAGGAACCTCCATACTGTTCTCCATAGTGGCTGTATCAATTTACATTCCTACCAACAGTGCAAGAGAGTTCCCTTTTCTCCAAACCTTCTCCAGCATTTGTTGTTTGTAAATTTTCTGATGATGGCCATTCTAACCCGTGTGAGGTGATATCTCATTGTAGCTTTGATTTGCATTTCTCTAATAATTAGTGATGTTGAGCAGCTTTTCATGTGCTTCTGGGCCATCTATATGTCTTCTTTGGAGAGATGTCTGTTTAGATCTTCTGCCCATTTTTGGATTGGGTTGTTTGTTTCCTTAAAATTGAGCTGCAAGAGTTGTTTATATATTTTGGAGCTTAATCCTTTATCTATTGATTTGTTTGCAAATATTTTCTCCCATTCTGAGGGCTGTCTTTTTGTCTTGTTTGTAACTTCCTTTGCTGTTCAAAAGCTTTTAAGTTTCAATAGGTCCCATTTGTTTATTTTTGTTTTTATTTCCATTACTCTATGAGGTGGATCAAAAAAGATCTTGCTGTGATTTATGTCAAAGAGTGTTCTTCCTATGTTTTGCTCTAAGAGTTTTATAGTGTCTGGACTTACATTTAGGTCTTTAATCAATTTTGAGGTTTTTTTTGTGTGTATGGTGTTAGGGAGTGTTCTAATTTCATTCTTTTACATGTCACTGTCTAGTTTTCCCAGCATCACTTATTGGAGAGACTATCTTTTCTCCATTGTATATCCTTGCCTCCTTTGTCATAGATTAGTTGACCATAGGTGTGTGTATTTAGTTTTAAACATTCTAATTTTTATGACAATATATTATTTCACACATAATTCTTTTAAAGTTAAGTTCTTCTGATGTTTGTTTTAAATTTACAAACTTACCAATTTATTTTGAGTGAACTCAATATTCTACTTTGCAAGATTACTCTCAAGGAAGTAAATGTACTCTTCAAGTTTGTTCAGCTTAACTTAGTCTAGAATAACATCAACAGTATCACTTCCTTTGTTCTACATGCCACAACATCTTTTTAAGTGATTGATTGATTAATCAATATAATTTACTCCTGTTATCTTTCTAATCTATGGGCTAGGTTTTTAGATTTTATTGCAGTTAAGCCTTCCTTGCTAAGTACTTTCTGTAAAGTATGAAAAAAATCATACATTTTTCTTACATTTAACCTTTGTCACAGTTATTTCAAAATCATATGAATTTTTAGTTAAACACATAGGGAATTGAAATAGTGATATTAAAACATTCAAATTCTATATTTGCAACTTGCAAGTCTCTGGAAACTCCTACTGCTCTTACTCCTTAACACTTATCAGTGAATTAAATTGAATATTTAATTTTAAAATAACTTTAATATTTGGTTTGAAGAGTATTTAAGAGTGCTGAAACAATCTAGTTTAAGTTTGTAAGGTTTAAAAAATGAATGGGAAAATTAAATAGAGTAGAATCTTTTAAAGATGAGCTTCTTTGTAAGGTAGCTATCCCATTGCCTATCTTAAAACACTAACCCATATACATAAATGATGTGATCCTTGTTGGGTACCCAGTGAAAATCCTGGATACACAAACATTTCAATCAAAAATTAAATGAAATGATCTAGTTAGCTGCATGGTGAATGTGGTTAGTAGAATTATGACTCAGTAGAATTATGACTCAGAATTATTTAATTAATGTTTGCAATATGTCTATTCCTAATTCAGGTATTGTAATTACTAAAATGTAAAGATAAATCAAACATGGCTCCTTTACTTCATTCAAGAGGTTAATGCTGGTGGGGAAGAAAGAAAAAGAAAGCATCAGTAAACAGTGTTCCCAGTTCAGGTGTGCTATGAAAATGCGGAAGAGGACAAGTTAACTGTTTTCAAGTTGCCTCTGAGGTGGAAGTAGAAAATAAGGGGAGGGTCTTTTTTGAGAAGGTGTTAAACAAGTAACTTAAAAAAAAATGAGTGGTATTTTCTAGTGAAAATGGAGATGGTTTGTATTCAGGCAGGTTCTCTGATAAGCCAACTTTGCGGGAATTTTCTTGGAGAATATCTGTTTCTGAATCCTCTCAGGAGCTACACCTGTCAGGGAGGGAGGGATTGGGAAACAAGATTGGGCAGAGAAAGGAGTTGGATTCATACACAGTTTACCAGAGAGCTTGGCTGATTCTGTGGGGCCTCTGGAGCTAGAATTTCCGAGAATGTCGTTCTCAAGGACCTGGGAGCCATCCCTTTAAAACATAATCATCAAGAAACTCAGCACCCCTATTTCCCAGTCTCTGTGAGAGGGTAGGAACCTAGCTTTGGTAAGCTACAATTAGTAAACACAGATAGTTCAGACACATTGACCAATCTAACATTCTGCAGTGCTTTTTCATTACGCCATCCAATGCTTAAACAATCTCCTATCTTTTGTTTAGTGGGATTAAGTTCAATCTCCCTCCTTTATTACAGTAGTTTTGAATAAAGTCTTTTATATTATAGTATTGAATAAAATATTGAATAAAGTCTTGAATAAAGCCTGTTTAACTTATTTGGTGCAATATTTTTGACACCCATTATTGTGGACAGGCTAATCAGGGCAAGGGATCTGGTCATAAGCAAAGCAGTTCCCTTCTGCAATGGATAATTTCCAGGGACAGACTCAGCTGCTATCTGTCAGCAGCCCACACTCCCAGCAGTTGGGGAATGAGTGTCACTGTCCTGAGGTGTGAAGTCTGGGCAACACAGTATGGCCTCCACTCTATGGATATTCAAAGAAGATTTTTAAATCAAAGTCAAATGCCCTGAATTTTACAGAGACCTGCACATTGACAGAAAGAGTTCCAGTAACACTTTCCTGTGTAATACTTTATATTAAAAAAATCATGAAGATATGTGTCATCTTACAGAGCACTAAGTTTTCTCCATAAGATGACTGCTCATCTTTGCAATTTATTTCATCTTCATGTATTCTATGACTATGCTCCCAAGGTTATATTCTTTCTATACCAGCCAAAGAGTAACTTGTTACTCCTCTCAGATTCTAGACCAAACTTCTTACTAGTTGTCCAATTAAAATTAAAACTCAAACCTAAATACATTCTGTCAGTATTCTTCTTGAGGACCAAGTAAGTTTAGAACAGTGCTACTTAAATGTTTAACATTGTCACACTCTTTACCATCTTATAGCAATATCTCTGAGAGCCGACATAAGACTACTATTTTATTGATTCTTCCTTGACTGCAGATTCCATAGACAAGAATTTGGTTGGGGTTAAACTGTATGAGTTTAATACAAATCTCCAGTTTACTGATGTTTGTATGAATCAGAATCTTAATACCACCTTGAGAGCCAGGGTCTGCAGAGTAAGTTTTCAGGTAACCCAGAAAAATATGGCAAAATGATGAAAGAGAAATGTGTAATGAGTGGCTTTCTTCTTTTGTTAATTTAAATATTAAAACTTTTTAAACCTTTGAAATATTTTTTATTTAAGAATAACATGCATTGAGAGACGTTCACAAATCAGAGGTATACAGTTCCACAAATTATCAAGAAATGAACACATCCATAAAATATTATACAAGTCAATAAATAGTATATTACTAACACCACCAGAAATTTCCTTTTGCTCCTTCCCATTTATTAACTTTATTCTCTTCCCAAAATGAAACTACTATTCTGATTTTTCACAGCATAGATTGTTTTGCCAATTTTTAAATTTATATAATTAAAATCATACAGTATGATATAAATTCTGGCTTCTTTTGCTCAAAATTATGTTTATGGGATTGATCCATATTGTTTTGTTTATTTTTAATTAAGTTGTTTTCATGGGTGTGTAGTATTCTCGTCTATGAATAATCATGAATTTACTTACCCATTCAATTGTTGATGGAATTTTGGGTTGTTTCCAGAATTTGGTTGCTATGAATAATGTTATGAATCATGTTGTATTTTTTGACACACTTGTGTAAACATGCCTGCTGGATATACACCTTGGAATGTCATTGCTGTATTGTACAGTATATATTGTATTATATGCTGGTATGTAGGTTTAGCTTTAGTAAATTCTGCCAGACTGTTTTCAAAAGTTGTTATACCCATACCCTCTTGCAGAGTTTGAGAATTCCACTTGATCCATATCCTGTCAGTACTTACTTATCACTTTTTAAAATGGCAATTCAGGTATTGTGTAGTGATGTTGATATTTCATTATAATTTTATAGTTTTGATTTGCATTTTACTTATGATTAATGACGTTGAACATTTTTCAAGTGTTTTATTTAGATCTCTTTGGTGAAGAGCCTGATCAAATATTTTGTCCACCTTTCTACCATTGTTTTCCTTTTACAAGTCATTGGTAGAAATCTTTACATAATCTGAAAACAAGAACTATGTCAGTTATTGTTGCTGGGAAATTCATTTCCCCTCTCTGTGGCTTGCTTTTTCACTCTCCTTATAGTGTATTTTCAAACTGAAAATTCCTTATATCACCAATTTCCTAAATTTACTTTACTCATCTCCCCTTCTATGGTTTCTGTTGCTCTTTGAATTTCATTTTCTAAGTGTCCATTGCTAACATATAGGAATATGACTGAATATTGTATTTTGACTTTAGTAAATTTAGCAAGATTTATTTATTGTTTATAATTCTCTATCAGTTGTTTTAATTTCTATTAATTAGTTTAGTATTTTAATCATTGGTATTTTAAAATCGATGCCTGGAAACAGATTCTCTGTTCTCAATGCTATCTATTGTCTCTTTTGGTTTTCTGTTACATCTTTTCTCCCTGTGGTCCTGGTCATTTTGATAATCTCAGCATGATGGTCTCTTTCTCCAGAAAAGCTTAAGTTTCTGAAAGTAAAATAGGAAAAAGCACAAGTAGCTTTAAGTCACATTAGTCATATCAAAAATTGAGATCATTCGGAGTGAGCTTTGATCTCTGTGAATGCTGGTGTATTTCTGGTTCATGTTTACTCTTTGAGGCTAGGTCTGCTGAGTTTCAACCTAGACCTGAGCTTTTACCAGGACTTTCCTCCATGTTTAACCCTGAATTCTATTTTTATTTTTTCCAGTTTTGTGAGACTCTCAAAAGCTTTTCTTAGTTCCTTTTAGAAATCATCAATAACTCAATTGGAAAAGCGAAGCTAAATATGCTTGCTTCCTTCTTGGACTCTGGTCCCACACATCCTCATTGTATTGATAACTCCCCAGTTACTCCAAACCCATTGTAGTACAAATTCTGTGAAAATTTTCTTGTTCTTTATCGTGAGAGAATTGTTATGAACCACATCTTCAGCAATTTTTTTTTTAATTTTTTAAAGTAAAATACAACAAAATGTTTAATTATTAAAATATAACCTCTTAAAGTCTTGAAGTTCTTGTTGGAATTTGAAAGAATCTATTAAATAATATCCTAGCTTTGACCTAAATCTTGAAAGTAATTGAGAGACGCAAGAGTCAAGGAGGTGGAGACCATGTATCAGACCATGAATAAAACCTGGTTTGAGGATTCTGGCTTGCATGAGTGGTAACAATGTACTTCCAAATGACAACCCTAGAATTCTGCCTATTTGATACCCTGTAACAGGTTGATAAAGAAACAGTGATCTCAGAAATTCTCTCTAACACTCAACTGCCTCCAGCTTTGCAGAGGCAAAACTTACACACTTAAGATTATTTCATGTCTGAGACCAGAGAAAATCACAACTGTGTGTTTGTCTAGCAGGAGACGTCCTCCATTTCTTCCCCAACAAAGTGGAGCTGAGTTAGTTGTGTACAGGTATCTAGCACAAATACAGCAATCAGATAATTTTCTTTTCTCCTCCCAAAGAATATCAGTAGCAGATAAAATCATGTCTACCGCTAATAAAGCATACTTTTTGCATGCAAGAGACATAATTTTATTGTGCTAAATAAGGTCGAGATCAGAAAGACTTGTTATTAATATGTATTCAGGATGCATAGCTGATGATCATCCACTCTGATAAAAATCACAATTTGTGGTAGACACTCGACAACCTCAACAATTGATCAACTCACAGGTTCTCTTCCAGCACATTTTGCAACCAGATTTTTTTTCTTTTTAAGATGAAAATAATATTCTGAGACTTCAAATTAAGTATTTGATGTATGTTGTGCTACTTCTTGTTTGTTTACTCACCCACTGACCTTAGTCAATATTTTTGGGGACCATTCTTTATTGAAATATTTTGTTCTTGTCTTGGAGCTGACCCAGAACTGATTCCTGAGTGAAAATCTGGATCTGTTGACCTCTGGACCATGCTGACCCTCAGGAAAATATGTGATAACTATTGCTTTGACACAAAATTTTTGCTTATCAGTTTTTATAAGTATGCTGTCCCTGTCCTTTACCCAGTTGATTGCCAAAGCATATGGCTCTGTATTACATTGATAAAATAGAAGAATATTCTGACTTCACATTCTTGACAGGATATATTACCCTGAACTCCTTGCTGCCATCGCACATCAAAACATTGGTGATAAGAAATAATCATCATAAAAACAGATATCCAAGTCATTTATCTGAAAATTTGCCTTACATTTTGGGAGCAAGTAAGACTATGAGTAACACAATATAAAACAGCCAGTAAGAGAGTGGGTTCTGGAGCTAAATCACTTACACGCTATGTGAAGTAGTTACTTCTCTGTACGTGTGTTTCATCTTTTGTAAAACCCTAATAGGGTTGTTTTAAGGATTAAATTAATTAAAACACATAAAACACTTCAAATAATTCCTAGAACATATTTAGTTCAATGTATTTGGCTGCTCTTATTTAGATTTTTACATTTAAATTCTTATCCCAGCTAGTTTTAAAGCTCTTACATTGATTGTGCAGATCTTCTGTTGGTTCACTGTTATATCCCTTAAACTTCATAAAATAGTTATTCAATAAATATTTGTTAACTAGATTACTTTTTCATGGACCCCTGATTTTGTCATTTGATATGTCATTTATCAGCCTTCTTTGATATAATAAATAGTTATTAAATTTTGATATTATTTATACGGGGCACTATGTCAAGAAAAATATTTGTAAAATTATGCAGCACTTACATTATGAGCTCATGGGAAAAGTCCCTAATAGATCTCAATTATTGGAAGATGTTATCCTTCTTCTTGAGGAGAACCTGAGCTAGTTGCTACTGAGGACACAGAAATCCAGAGATGAACAAAACAGATTTTGGCCCTAAGAGGCTTCCAGTATTATGGATACTGAGGCAATCTAGAGATGGAAAATATATTCTGAATCTGGACATGGAAAGAAAAGTGTATATTTAAAGCACTGGTGTTGACTGATGGGTGTACTGTAAGGAGACAAGGAGAAAAATTAAGTAAAACACACACACAAACACACACACATACCCACACCCTCATGCTTGTTCAGAAAAAAAGAGAAGTTTTATAACTGCTTTTGCAGTAATACTGGATTAAACATGCTATAAAATCTAGCATCTAGCAAATTCAAATCTGTGATTAATGCTAATACCAATTGCACATTGTTGGCATACACTGCACCTGCACACACATTTCCAATGGCAAACACCATACATTACCTTCAAATCAGCAAGGACTTGTTCCAAGCTTGGAAATTATTTAACACATATCAACTCCCAGTGTAAGTATGTGTTGCAAGCTAATGCAAAAACATCTTGAAAGGCCACATTTTAAAAACAATACAGGAAACAAATTGCACTTAAAAAAAAATTGAAGTCTGTTGCTGAAGCCTTCAGTAAGATATGTTGGATTCTATGATCATGAAGATCCTCGATGGGTTGTATTTATGCATTTTTTCATAACCACTGCCTTTTTGATTCTCATTGTGAGAGATGACTAAGAGAAACACACACACACATATTTAGAAAATTATTAAATATCCAATTCCTGGCCTAATGAAATATTGATATAAAGGGTGAAAATATTATCTAAATGTCTATCGACAGAAGAAAGGATAAAGAAGATGTGATATGTATATATGTGTATATATATACAATGGAATATTACTCAGCCATAAAAAAAGAATGAAATAATGTTATTTGTAGCAACATGGCTGGACCTAGAGATTATCATACTAAGTGAGAAAGTCAGACAAAGATAAATGTCATATGATATCACCTATATGTAGAATTTTAAAAAAAATGACACAAATTAACTTATTTACAAAACAAAAATAGACTCACTGACATACAAAACAACTTTATGGTTACCAAAGGGGAAGGGAGGGAGTGATAAATTAGGAGTTTTGGATTAACATATACATACTACTATACATAAAATAGATAACCAATAAGGACCTACTGTATAGCACAAGGAGCTACATTCAATATTTTGTAATAACCTATAGGGAAAAAGAATCTTAAAAAGTGTACATATATGTAAAACTGAATCTCTTTGCTGTAGTCTTGAAACTAGCACAACACTTTAAATCAACTATACTTCAATTAAAAAAAAAAAAAACATGATTTGACCCTGGTCTTTTGTCTCCATTGTACCTCATCTTTCACAGAGGGGGCTCCTGAGGATGCTATTTGTTATAAATTTTCGGTAGAGGATTACAGATTGGTCTTTCTCTGACTACCTGAGTTATCATAGGCAAGGCTCATATTGAGCTCTTCAGTATCATTCGTTGTTACTGAACTCCTATTAGTGGTGGAGATGTTGATGTTATTAACATTGTTCTGAGATAAGCAGGCATGAGTCAAAGTCAGAAGATTTTCTTATACCCAATATAAATAAAGAGACCAGATACAAATAAATGAAGATGCATTCAAGCAGAAGGCCCACCAGTAACAGAGTTTGAGAACATTTGATCACCTAAGATTGGTACAAATTATCTGTTAGCAATTAGTCCAGTGTGTACAAAACTTGAGCAAGTTGGTTATCTAATAAAAGAGGGCTATGTAAAGTGAATTTGTCACTGACCTCTGCTGTCAAATAGCAAATCAACAAAATAAGGATCACTCTAACCAGTTATTTAATTATATAATTTATATCTATAAATCTCCTTTCTGTTTACAATGCTCAGCTACATGAAATAACCTAGTTAGACTGAGTGAAGAAAGGATTCCTTTTAGGATCCTATTCTTTAGTGCAGGGATCAACATATTACAACCCATGGGCTAAATTTGGATTGCTGTGGTCCAAACCAGGAAATATTGATTTAATTTGTCTGCATACACTTTATGGCTGCTTTTGAATTTCAAAGGTAGTGTTGAATAGCTGCAAAATAGATCATATGACCCACAAAAACAAAAGCATTTACTATTTGATACATTACAGAAAAAAAAATTATCGATTGATTTAGATGCTCACTCACATCACAAAACAGTGTGTGCGCACACACACACACACACACACAGACTATATATATGTGTGTATATATATTCCATAAAATATACAATAGGGAAAAATGACCTCTTCAATAAATGGTGATAGCAAAACTGGACAGCTACTTGCTAAAGAATCAGACTGGACTACTTTCTCACACCATATACAAAAATAAACTCAAAATGGAATAAAGACTTAAATGTAAGACCTCAAATCATAAAACTTGTAGAAGTAAACATAAGCATAATGCTTTTTACACTGGTCTTAGCAAGACTTTTTAAAATGTTTCCACAAACAAGGGAAACAAAAGCAATTATAAGCAAATGGACCTGTATCAAACTAAAAATGTTTTGCACAATGAAGGAAACTAGCAACAAAACAAACAGGTTGCCTACTGAATGAGAGAAGATATTTGCAAATGATACATTCAACAAGGGGTTAATAACCAAACTATACAAATAATTCTCATACCCTTTGACATAAAAAATAAAACAACCAACCTGATTAAAAAATGGGCAGCAGACCTGAGTAAACATTTTTCCAAAGAGGACATAACAGATAGCCAACAGGCACATGAAAAGATGTTCACCATCAGTAATCATCAGGTAAAGCAAATCAAAACCACAATGAGATATCACCTCACAACTGTTAGAATGGATATTATCAAAAAGGCAACAAGTAACAAGTGTTGGCAAGGATGTGGAAAAAAGGGAACCCTCATGTATTGTTGGCAGGAATGAAAATTTGGTGCAGCCAGTATAGAAAACAGTATGGGGGTTCCTCAAAAAATTAAAAATAGATCTACCATATGATTCAGCAATTCTCCTCCTGGATATTTAAAAAAAAACACTAATTGGAAAAGATATATGCAGCCCTATGTTCATTGCAACATTATTTACAATAGCCAAGATATGGAAGCAACCTAAGTGCCCACTGATAGATGAATGGATAAAGAAGATGTGAGATTATATATATATATATATATATATATATAATGGGATATTACTCAGCCATAAAAATGAATGAAATCTAATCATTTGTGATAGCATGGATGGACATGGAGGTTATTATGCTAAGTGAAATAAGTCAGACTGAGAAAGAAAAATACTGTATGATTTTACTTACACATGGAATCTAAAAACAAAGCAAATGAACAAACATAACTAACAGAAACAGTCATAGATACAGAGAAGAAGCAGGTGGTTGCCGGAGGAGAAGGGGTTGTGGGGAGAAGAGAGAAAGATGAGGGAGATAAAGAGGCAGAAACTTTTCAGTTACTAAATAAATGAATCACAGATATGAAACGTACAATGTGGGATTATACTCAATAATTATATAATATCTTTGTATAGTGACAATCAGGCCTATCATGGTGATCATTTTGAAATGTATATAAATATAAAATTTCTGTGCTGTGTGCCAGGAACTAACATAGTGTTATAGTTCAATTACACTTCAAAAACCAACAAACTCATAGAAAAAGTGATCAGATTTGTGATTACCAGAGGCAGGGTTTGGGGAGAGGGGGAATTGCATGAAGGCAGTCAAAAGTCACAAACTTCCAGTTATAAGATATAAAAGTGCTAGGGATGCATGTACAACATGATAAATATGATTAACACTGCTGTACATTATATGTGAAAGTAGTTAAGAGAGTAAGTCCATAAGATTTCTCATGAAGAACCTTTTTTTTCCTGTTTCTTTAATATTGAATCCACATGAGATAATGGATGTTCAATAAACTTATTATGGTAATCATTTCATGAGGTATATAAATCAGACCATTTTTCTGTGCACCTTAAACTGACAATGTTATTTGTCAATTATATCTCAATAAAACTGGAAGAAAAATTAATTAATACCTGAGAAGGAAAAAGAATACTAACTTTATTAGAAAAATCTTGATATAAGAATAATATTCATTATTTAAATATTCATTTTATCTTAGTTTTGTTGGTCAGTTTGACTATTTAAAAAGAAAAAATGCTATTTGATAACTGACATAAAATAATTCTAATGTTTATATTTTACATATGTTGAAATATACATTTCAGATGAAAAATTATTAACATTTACTAACCTTTGGATAAATTTACATTTTATTTTTAGATAGAAAATTACTGTCAAAATAAAAAAATATGTAAAAATCTTGATTATACAGCATGGTGATGTCACTGGAATAAAGGTAATTAAAATAAATTATTAAATAAATATATAATAATTTATTAATTATGTTGATCCATATTTAATCAAATCATCCAAACATTATCATTACATCAATACAACACCCAGACATAAAAAATAATAATTAAATTTGGTCTTTTGATATTTTTGGACTTCTGTTGACTTCCAATTATATAAAACCTATAAATGTGTTTCTCTTTTGAAGGTATCTTTGTCAATATAGGAGTACATAGCATATATGTTCATTATGTTTGATTTATGATGGTCAACCATTTAAATATATGGTAAGTGGGTAAAGGCCTTTTCACTTGAATGGGTTGAGACCCAGGTCAGAATATCAGCAGCACCATGTGCTCCTGGCTGTTTGGGCTCAGATAATTAAGTCTAATCTTCTGTATCCAATTTTCTTTTCTTCACAGTTGAGCATCAATCATCAGCTACATCATAAGGTTTCTGTGCTGATTATATGAGTCAATGTGTACAAAAGTGTCCAGCATAATACTTGGCTTATGGTTATTTCTACCCTTAAACATTTTGTATGACCTGAACCCCAAAACAATGAGATTGATTTTATTAAGTTCTACTTATATTCCTCTTCAATAGATGATGAAACAGAGGTTCATAGGAGATGGTATCTACTGACCATCACAAAGTTAGTGAATGAAGAATTTGGGGTCATCGTGAATGACATAACAGAAAAATGGGGAAAAAAAGGATATATGGTCTTTGGGGTCAGAGATCCAGTTTTAAATCCCACCTTGACCTCTTACTGACTACGTGACCTTGAACAGCTGTCAACTGGGGTTGGCAGTAGCTGTCTAAAATTTGTGAGGATTAAATAAAGTAGCATAAAATATCACATAGATGTATGTGATTTATTTGGTTTCAAATCTTATGTCTCTAAATTTACCTTTCTTGCATTCAAAACATACTTTTTAGAATTGAGAATATTTCTTTCAAATAAAATTTCATGTGGAACTCCAATAATATTAATATATGACACATGAAGAACAGCTTTGGGTGAAATAGAGCAAAGGGGCCCAGTGTATTGGAATGTCACTTCATTCCCTTATTCTCTATAAGCATGGCAGCTCCTAAGGCACTTTCTTTAAACTTTAGGGCCCCAGGAAACAAGGTTTGAAATAAACGCCCTAAAACCATCTTACTGCTTACATCACTGCATATATCTACATAAGAAAGCATCTGCAGTGCTAGCTTTTTGCACGAAGCAGTTCCGACAGCCCAAGTGGAGAATTTTCCATCTGCCTCTGTTGGCTGACGTTGCCACTTCTGAGCATTATGAAAACATCTCCCCACAATGCCTCCCACTTGTCTTTCCTCTCTCTGTCTTGTTTCAAGGCTGGGCCAGTAGAGCAGGCATCACTGTGACCTTGACTTACCTTGACTATTGAGTCATTCTCTCATTCACAGGGAAACATTCTGAGACTCTTCGTAGGTCAAACGGATGGCCAGATGTATGCCAACATTTTAAATGACAGCTGGAGTTACTTGAATTTGCTAACACTAGGGTTGCATTTTACACACCTGCAGTTTTCCTGCAGTTTTTAGACAAGCCTAGATTTTGCCAATGCTGGCATTTTTCAATAACAATGTATTTCTCTGACAGTCCCATAGAAAGTCAGTGGAGCTTAGCACATTTCAACTCTGATATTCCCTTTGGCTCTCACACAGATGTCTGTCATTGCAGCTTCTATGCTGAGGGTTCAGGAAATGTACAAGGTTTGGAAGACTGCACTGTGTCAGTCATCTACATAAATCAGATCATGACACTCTGCTGCTTATACTCCCCGATGGTCTTCCATCATACTCAGAACTATTCATCCTGCCTTAAAAAAAACCTGCCTAAGCTTAACCCTCCCTACTTCTACAAAATCTAATGACATGGTTCTCCTCTCTAACTCTGCCCAATCCTCAAATGACCCACTTTCTGTCCTCTTGCCACCCAGAGCTTATTTCTGCAGCAAAGATTTGGGGCTAACTTTTCTCTGTTTAGAATCTTCCTCCTCCTGACTTCACGTGGTTGTTCCTTCATGCCATTCAGATTTCTGTTTAAATAACACCTCCTCAAAGAAATCTTCAGACTACCTAATCTAAATTAGCTACTGAAAAACTCTCTATCACATAATGTTATGATAATTTCCTGCAAGCATTTAGCCATACCTCTTCAATTTTAAAAATCATTACATCATAGTTTGTGTGCATGTGTATTTATCTCTCATTTTGGAATGCAAATTCCATGACTGTAGAAAACTTCTATGCTCTGTTCACCACCGAATCTCCAGCATGTAAAGCAGAGCATGGCACATAGTAGATACTCAATAAAGTTTTGATTAATTGTTGTTTAATTTACTGTTTAGCCTCCCAACTCTTCAGTGACCTTACTCCCATAAAGTCATATATTCTGCTTCAATATTAAATTGGACAAGGGAGACACAATGCAACATGAGTTCACCCAATCTTTGATATTCTTTCTATCTGACCACACAAGGTAAACAATACCAATCAGATCTTTGTGGTTAGGCAGAGTTCTATGACTTGTTCTGGCTAATGCAAAGTGAGTGGAAATGACCTGCATCAAAATGGGTTAAGGCATTTTGGTAAGTTCCTTACCATTCTCCTATCTGTTTCTTTACTTTGGGCTTTGACCAGAGGCTGTGTGCCCAGAGGGTGGTCAAGCAAGATGGAAGCAACCTGCATCTGTGAGTCATCACACAGAATGTAGCTACCATGGAGGTTAATCCACCAAGACTTAGTATGAGTGAAATATAAGCTTTACTGTGTTCAGTTTGTTATTCTAGCAGAAGCCCAGCCTATCTTGAGTAATGTGTCAGTGCAGAATGGAAGGAGAATGGGCTCAAGAGCTACCAGAATTAAAACCAGTTAAGTCACTTGATCTTTTTAAGCCTCTATGAAATGGAGATAAAATGTCTAATTTACATGAGTGCTATTAGGTAAAAATACACATAAGTACTTGGGACATGTAAGAATTCATTAAATTTTAGCTTAGAATTAAGTTGTCCAGAAACAGATATTTGCCTATTCTCTCAGTCTGAAGGACTCTCCTGCTTCCATCCTGGCCTGGGCATGATGAAGAACACCTATTCTATTGATATTCATCACCCATGCAATCTTACAGGTAAGGTTGGCCATACTTTTAGGTGTCAAGAATTGTTCTAGGAATAAAAGTGTTAATAAAACACCTTTTCCTTCCAAAACAGTTCTTACTTCAATAATGATGGACATATACATAGATAAATTTGATGAGTTATGACAAAAATAATAAACATTATGACAAAAGACTCCATCCAAATGGAGGAGGTAAAATTTAAGCTGCATCTTGAAGTGTAAGGAGAAATTTGTGAGAGGTTTTGCTGCCGCTGCCCTTCTAATCCAAGCTCCCTCTCCCTTTGCTTTGGCTGATAAGCTCTTTTGAAGAACACTGCTATTCTACAGACATCACTCCAGAGGTAGTGACTTCAAACTCACTTAAGATGAGGCAGCTGCCTTGGGAATCTGTACACTAGCTCTTTCTAATTCTCATTCTCAGTGTTCACAGGGGCTAAGACAAGTCCTGCTCAGCAGACTAAAACCCAAGCTCAAAACTACCCTCTACTCTCACACTATGGTCTGGCCTCTTCTTTTACAATGATGATAACCTGCTCAGGGAAAATTCCCTGAAATTCTCTCTCTTGATCATACACTAAGAACCCTTTATCCTGACTTCAAAGGACTACATGAGGTAATCCCCTCTTACCACCTTCCTCCACGCTCAACAGGTCCCATCTCCCAGAGATGTGACATAGGTTCACAAAGGGGATGTGAGCTTTGTAATCACTCAGAAGTAGATCTGAATATCAGCTGCACGATTTGAAGCTTTTTGTCTTCATTTTTCAGTTTACACACTAATAATATAAGGAAAGTAATACCTGGAAAGCAAAATTTTGGAATTTATATTTATTGAGAAAACATTTGTCACAGAGTAAGTATTTCATTCTGTGAAACTTTTATTTCCAATCTCTTTTTCATGGATACTCTCACTTATTTTATTCTTGATTCAAATTAAAAAAAAAATTTCTTTGGTCTCTTGATTCAGCGATTAACTCTCCCCTTTTAGACATTACTTTTTTTTCCTAACTCATTCCACTCAAGCTTACAATATTCTATTAAAAATATAAAGTCAAACTCAAATCGAATCAAAACAAACAAAGAGACATCCTTCTACAGATGCTGGCTGTCATCAAGCACCATTTTTAAATTTTTTGAAGATGTATGCCCTCAAGTCTCCTTGTATTTACCTTGCTTTAATTCATTAATTCATTAATTAATTCTGTCCCTAAACAAATATTAACCATCTGCTGTCTGCCAGTCACCATAGTAGGTCCTGGAGGGTACAAGCATGATTGCTGTCCACTAAATGCTGGGCATTTAGTTAACAAAAAAGTCTAACTGTACTCTGTGATATAATAGAGGTATATATAATTGCTATAGAAGTAGAGAAGGGGAGTCATCAACTCTTCTGGAATGTCAAGGAAGGCTTCCTCAATGAGACGATATTTGAAGTGAGTCATAAAGATAGTGAAGAGAGGTTTCTTAGTCAGGAGGAAGAGAGGACATTTCAAGAGGAGGAAAAAACTTTGACTAGAGCTCTTGGTTATAATAAATGGACTTAGATTGTAATAGTAAAAAATGAATAGATTTGGGAAATATTTAGCAGGCTAATTAACCTGACTTTAAATAAGTTGGTAGGAAACAAGGAGCTAGGAAGGATTACTCCTAGATTTCTGCTCTGGTGGAGTTATGTTCTGAGATAAGAAAACACTGGAAGAAAAATATGTTTTTTGGGGGGACTACTCTAAGTTCAATTATAGGCATGTTTACTTTGAGGAGTCATTCATCCAAGTGGATAATTCAAGTAGAACATTGGATATACAGAGTTCAGATGAAAAGTTTGGACTGATAACATACATTTGGGAATCATCACCAAAAACAATTTCAAATTGAAACAGTTAAGAGAAGAAAATTTCCAAGTAAAGACTATGGCATGAGAAATGGGTCTAGTGTCGGCACTAAGGAAGTTCCTCATCTAATATATGAAGGAGAATAAACCAGGAAAGAAGATTAAGAGGAAATTGGTAAACATAGGAGAGAAACCATTTGGTTTCAAAACTAGAGAAAGACAGAGTTCACGAAGGAATGTCTGTCACATGCTGAAAATCACTAAGATCCTGAGTTAAATGGGAAAAAATGAGGTTCCTTAGATTAGTGGTATGGGGATTATTACAGGCTTAACATGGAAGGTTGAGTAGAGAAGGTAGAAGCCAAATTTGATTGAGAGAAGAAGTGAAAAGGGAGACCTAGAAATAGAAAATGTAGGGTGTGCAATGTAGTATAAGAGATTTGGAGGCAAGAACAAAGTTGAGAAAAAATGGACCCATGGTAGAAATGGTCCCAAATGCCCATGCCATGCATGACTGCTTTCTTCTCTGGGTCTGGCTTTGCACCTGTTTGGCTCTTCCCAGTTAGAAGTTTTCTCCAGAACCCCTTTTGCCACTAATCTGACCAGCTTGTTGGAACTGAACGTATATAAATCACAGAGGTCAGGACAGAGCATTTTATCTCCTTCACTCTTTTCAACTTAAAACTTCACCCCAGTACAGAGCTCTTCTGTGATCTTGAGGGTTTCTTTTGTTTCTTAATCCATTTGGGAACAATTCTTCTCACTATGGCCATTGTGAAGAAAACAATCTTGAACTTCTCCAGGGAAACCAGAGTTTGTGACTAATACATGTTAGGCCTCTCAAATCTCAGAATTAAGTAAATTGATAAGTAATACTATTTTATTCTGTCCCTTCAAAAAAAAAAAAGGTCATGTGTCTACAAACAGTTATTATCAGATATCAAGGACTTTGATCCCCTAAAGAAAACTTCTAAGTAAAAGCTAGTGAAAAAAACTTTCCTCATTAGGAAAGTTTAGACAGTAAGTGTCCATTGAGTACTTCTAGATCAATATTTAATACTCCTTATTTATAAGGCTGATTCTGCGACTCCCTTATGGAGAGATTTTGGGTAAATCACTCTGCCTAGAGATCTCATTTTCATCTGCAAATAGAGTTAGGTTAAATTATTTTTCCCAGTAGTAAAGTTTTACAATGTATTACTTGTACACCTTACAGTTAGAACAGAGGCAAAGTCTTCATTGTATGTTTCCAATTTTGTTCCTTAATAAAATAGAATTACCAGATTAAGAGGGTTACAGTTTTGTGTTAAATACATCCTCCAAGGAAGCTATAAAAGGGTTAAACAGATAGTTACTTGTGGCAGTAATGCAGTAACCGTGCTTTGCTCTGATTCTGAAATGGAAGGAAGTCATGAGTATCCAAAAAAGAAGAAGAGAAAATAACTCCCTCCTGAAGGCAGCTATTCTGGGAACCTGGTGAGCTCACATCAGGCATCATCCTGACCCTCCAATCAAGAGAAGACATCAAAGAAGGTAGGTCAGCTACCACCCACCTGACTGCAGTCTCTGAGGGAGTTAGGAGCTAACTCAAGGAGAATGTACTAATGAATGTAATCTCTCCTGACTTTGCAGGAGGTTGAAATGATCGCCTCCTGGGAGTGAAGGTTACATAACAGTACAGCTGCATTGATGAGACTAGAGGAGAGATAACACTTCCAACTTGCTAAAGAGTTGGGTAATACTGATCAAAAATAGTAGGTGTTAATGACATAAATAACTCCAGTATTGATTCCTGACTCTAACTAAAAAAAATCCATTGCTTTATTCTTCTTGTTTGATTTGATATAGCAACAAAAAGAACATAGCAGCATGATACCAGCCATAGAGGAAACAGGATTAGTCTACCTTGGATGTTAAGAGTAAGTTAGCTTGAGTTCAAAGGCAGTCTCTATCTCTGAAGAAGTGGAATATTTACTAACTTTTTTCTAGCCTTCATAGTGTTAGTTTCCTCATCTGCAAAAGGGACCATGATAGTAACTAATTCTCATGTTATTATAAAAATAAATAAGAATTTAATAAAGCAAATGTAAAGAAGTTGTACTGTACCTAACATATCCTATATTAGCTATTATTGTTATCTCAACATTTAGAATATCTGCCAAAGTCTTCATTTACTTCTAAAATGTTCATTTCTAAAAGGCTGTATAATTTGTTAAGTAACAAAATTGTGTTAGTGTCTATATAACATAGACAGGCCCTCAAACCTAAGAGTTAACATTGGCTATAACAATAGAACTTTAATGAAGGGGAAGTCACTGAGACAAATGTTCCTATTTGTTTTCAACATTGTCCAGGACAGAAAATATCACATCTTATGAAAATAAGTAGTCCCTCTATGGCAGCAAGTCTGTCCATGTGGTAGAAATAGACACAGTAATCCATTGCATTTTAGTAACATCCACAGTTTAATGTATCCCATCTCAATAACATCCAACTAATGGATGATCTAATTAATTGGCTCTGCTCTGGCTCAAGGCTCATTTAAAAAAAAAAAAAACTTTTCTGATTATAAATTTATCTCTAGTATGGATTTGTCAACAGAGAGCAAACACATTGACCAGCAAACAGTATTTGATAACTTACCTGTTACATTCTATTTCTCATCATAATTTAGCAAATTTGAGTGCCTTGTAAGAAATTAAAATGAGGTGTTTCTGTGAAGCACATTCATTTTCAAGTAAACTACTGATATTTTTAGCCCACATAGTTCATAAGGATTCCCTGGAAATCAATGACATTTCCAAATTACATCATTGGCACCTCTCCCTGATGATTAGCCATACGTCTCCAGGCAATGTCCTACTGTAAGAGTCCTTCCAAATTGGAAGAAAAGTCTCTAGTCATAGCATGTATTAAATAACACTACAGTAGACATTTGGTGACCCAAAAAATCTTACTTTCAGGATCTGAATGCAACCATTCTTGAAAACAAACGTTGTTGCTTGATAGAACTCCTGCCTCCACACTTTCTTTCCTTCTCCACTCCTCTGAAAGCTTCTCTTTTCTCCTGCTCTATCCTCAGAGTTGAGTTCCCTCATGGGAAATGCAACTATAGAACCATTAGATGGCTTGAGTTAGAATGGACCAGAATGTTGAGGCCAGAGTCCAGCTTCCTACTCTGATCCACTCCTTGGAGCTGTAATGGCACAATGTCAGAATGGAGCATGCCTAAAGATTGGGCTTCCTTTCATCTTCTCTCCAGTGCTATTTGAATGCATATTTCACTCTTCTCTGAATTTCCCAGCTAAAAAAACATCAGGACAAAGAGCATTTTCCAAATGAGATTATGTGACATCAAACATATACTAAACTGGTCCTTGCAACTCTGACGGAGCATATTCACTTGTTTGTGTAGTTTGCATTTTTGCTTGCATGTCTGTTAGTATGGACAGCGTGTGTATGAGTTTTGGAAGGTATGATTATTTATCTTCAAATAGCATAAATATTATTCAACAGCAATTTTCATACTACCTTTTCTATATATCTTCACTTTCTCATTTATAAATTGGTAATACTAACAGCAATGTATGCCTGGGTTTGTTAAGAGAATTAAGTGAGATAATATATCTAAAGTGCTTAGAGCAGTGCTAGGCAGGTATGAACCCCACCCTTCTGCAAAATACCAGTTTAGCAGTTATAGCATTTAGTATCATTTGCCTTTTCATCTAGTACCACTTATGTTATAGCATTTAGTACCATTTGCTTTTTCTTTTCACTATGACATGACACCTGATACAGTCACTTCTTGTCACTCCTTACTGTCCATAATTTACCACATTTTTCTTAATTATACTTATCATCCTCTAAGGTGCTTTATAAGTCAATTTTTAATTTCCTTCCTTACCCACTAGATTATAGGCTTTAATCGGGTGGAACCCTTGGTCTACATTGTTCACTGCTGTACCTCCAGTTTAGGACAGTGTCTGGTCCATCATAGGTACCCAATGACTATTACTTGGATGAATGACAAAAGACCAGGTGAACACCATGAAGTAGGCGGAGCAGAGCTTATTTTCTCCATTTTGCAGCAAAAGAAGGTGAATCCCTAAGAGGTACTACTTACCCAAAACCACACAGTTAGTTAGAAATTCCTGGAGCCATTTGTAGAAACCTTGGTAATGTATTTCAGCAAAGACTCTGAAGGAAGAAAATATCTTTTATCATCAGTAGGATTCTGAGGTTGGTCAGAATCTAGAGTAAAATGGACAAGAAGGAGAGAAGCAGTTTAGGGAGAGAAAATTCTCTTGAAAGACTGAGGTTAGGGAAGGTGGCAGAGAATCTTGACTTGCAGTCTGGAAGGCTTGAAATGTATCAAAGAGGCAACCAGAGCTATTAAATGTATAGGAAGATGTCAATGGCATAGTCAGGTCAAGCTTTATGATTTCTGTATTAAAATTATTTTATCTATCCTCTGCCAGTGTACTTATAACAATGTGATTGGGGGGAAGAATTTTTAGGGTTTATAAAAATACATACTACGGGATCTATAACAATCTCACAACTCTGACCTTCTTCTACCACATGACACACTAAAAAGAATGTGTTCCTGACATGTGACCTGGGCACACCAAGTCCTAGACCCTTCTAGTAGCTGAGCATGTGATCCTTAGGCAGTTGATATTCTGGCCACTGTTAAGACTTCTATTTGAAAACACCCAAACTTCTTCCTGAGGAATGTAATATAATTTATGATCTGGCTGCTTCCTGCTTCCAAAGCCTTGTCTATCATTGCACCAAGCCCTTGCACACATGAACACCTGTGCCCTGTGCCCATCAGAGTGAATTAATGACAGTTTCTGAGATACCTGAACTCTCTTATCACCACCCTGCCTTTTTCCCTGTTTCTAATGAGCCTAGAACACACAAAATATTTAACATAGCGCTAAATCACAATGAGTGCTGAAAAAATTAGATACTACATTGTATTATATTTTATCATATATAAATATATAGCATATATATATATATATATCAAATATATACAGAAGTCTCATTTTTTCTTGGCCAGTCTCCCTGCCCTCATCTCTGTGTCCCAAACCCACTGTCACAGATTTCATTCCCATTACCTGGGATATTTTTCATGTTTTGTATCTGTGCTTCTCTCCCACAATGTTCTACCTAGGTACTGGTTTTATCTCCTTCATCTCCGTATTTCCAATCTCTACCAGCACTTGGCATGCAGTCAACGCTCAAATGTAATTATACACTAAGGAATACATACAAATAAATGCAAAGCCAAAAGGATCTCTGTCTTTGGAAATGTCCAGAGGTTTTCTTTGTCAGACCTTCAAATCATAGAGTTTTCTTCAAGCTTTGTAATGTATTTCATTATAATTCGTTTGAGGGGCCTATTAAAATCTATCCCTGAAAACTTCTTACTTCTTGAAAAAAAAGCAGAGCCAGTTCTGACACTTTAAAAATTCTGTACAGGGCTGGCGATCAGACTTCTTCAGCCTCTTTGCTTTGTGGCCAACAGACAACTTTTTTCCTCTCTCAGAGCTTGGCTTGACATATTCATCACCTAGAGAGGATGCATACTCCTCAGAAATATTGAAATGACTTTAAATTGTTCTTGGAATTTGCACAATTGTGTCTTCTGTGTTGCTCATAAAATGAAGTCTTCTGAAATTGCATTAATGTTCACAAGAAACCTCACTGCTTGTGTCAATTCATCCCCACTCAAGAGCTGAGCCATACTTCTAGGCTACTTCACACCTCTGAGATATCTCATTTCAATTGCCAGAGTCGGTCCCACCTCAGAACTTCTGGGAAATATCAGCATCCACCATATCATCTCCAATAAATTCTTAGAGCATGTAATATAAGGTTATGAGATGGCATTAAATTGCCTGGAAATACACACACATACAAGGACCCCTTGTGCAGTTCTTTACCAGAAAACTTGAGAGAACATATGCTTTCTTTTGTCTCTTCCACTTCTTCCTACTCTTTCCGTGTGACCCTTTGGAAGAACATGCCTCTTATATGGTTCTTCTAATCCCCTCTTAATGAAAAGTAGAAAGCAGATTGTAGTTATTCATCAATTATACTATTCTGACAACTAGAGCTGGCCAAAGATAGAAAGTCACCTCTGCAGGATGTCTCCCAGTGACCTCAACTTTTCTATTCCACTCCATGTATAATGCACTTGCCCTTTGATCACTCTTCTGCAATTTCACTAATTTTATTGGACCTGCTATTGATGGAGGTGAGAGAATAAACTAGGATGTATTGAATATCAGCTAATTTCCAGACCAGGTACTGGATGTATGTATGCAAGTAAGCATACATAGTATCATTTCATTTCATAATGAGCATTTTTAAAGTACTATTGTTACCATCTTCGTATTTCATATAGGAAAACAGGGCTCAAAGAGATCCAGAGATTTCCGTGAGTCTAAGGACTGACAGTTAGTAAATGGTAAGACTAAAATTACAAGCCCTGAGCCATATGACTCAGTAGCCTGTGCTCTTTCATAAAACACTTTTCTCCATCCTACTCACACCTCATTTATGCTTATAGATTCCCCAGTGGCCAGCACATGGCGTGCTCTTGTCAAATATTTGTTTACTGAATTAAATTATACTAAAGATAGCATGACTGGAACTTTATTGTTCCAGTTTGCTGGAGACTGAGGGTTTTCCTGGACTTGGGACTTTCAGAACCAGAAGCAGGAAAGTTGGTTACCATAACTAACATTGATATAGGTAGAACATGATATACTGCTTTACTCAAAAACACATTTATATCCATTATAGTTCTATCAATGTCTTATTTCACAATAGATATGAGAAAATAATGGAACATAATAGATTAGGAGATGTCAAGTGCTTGCCTTAAAAGTAAAAAGTTTCACTCTAGTTATAACAACTTAGAAAATTATCTTTCTTTCTATGATTTGCAATTCTGTTTAAGAATATGATACATCTATCTATTTGTCTACCTACCTAGGCATATATTACATATATATTTTTTTCAAACTGGCTTCTGTTAATCACAATTTATGGTATGATCAGAAATACTCTGTACAAGAGGTCACAAAAAAAGAATACTACAGGCCAATATCACTGATGAACATAGATGCAAAAATCCTCAAGAAAATACTAGCAAAGAGAATCCAGCAGCATATTAAAATGAGCATACACCATGATCAAGTGGGGTTTATCCCAGGAGTTCAAGGATTCTTCAATATATGCAAAACAATCAATGAGATATACCATATTAAAAAATTGAAGGAAAAAAAAGCATATGATAATTTCAATAGATGCAGAAAAAGCTTTAAACAAAATTCAACACCCATTTATGATAAACACTCTGCAGAAAGTAGGCATAGAGGAAACTTAACTCAACATAATAAAGGTCATATATGACAAACCCATAGCCAACATAGTTCTCAGTGGTGAAAAAATGAAACCATTTCCTCCAAGACAAGGAATAAAACAAGGTTGCCCACTCTCACCACTATTATTCAACATCGTTTTGGAAGTTTCAGCCACAATAATCAGAGAAGAAAAAGAAATAAAAGGAATCAAAATTGGAAAAGCAAAAGTAAAACTGTCACTGCTTGCAGGTGACATTATACTATACATAGAGAATCCTAAAGTTGCTACCAGAAGACTACTAGAGCTAATCAATGAATGTGGTAAAGCAGCAGTATACAAAATTAATGCACAGAAATCTCTTTCATTCCTATACCCTAATGATGAAAAAAATCTGAAAGAGAAATTAAGGAAACTCTCCCATTTACCATTGCAACAAAAAGAATAAAATATCTAGGAATAAACCTACCTAAGGAGACAAAAGACCTGTATGCAGAAAATTATAAGACACTAATGAAAGAAGTTAAAGAAGTTAAAGGTAATACAAACATCTATTTATATGGAGAGATATACCATGTTCTTGGATTGGAAGAATCAACATTGTGAGAATGGCTATACTACCCAAAGCATTTACAAATTCAATGCAATCCCTATGAAACGACCAATGGCATTTTTCACAATACTAGAACAAAAAGGTTCACAATTTGTATAGAAACACAAAAGACCCCGAATAGCCAAAGCAATATTGAGAAAGAAAAACTGAGCTGGAGGAATCAGGCTTCCTGACTTCAGACTATACTACAAAGTTACAGTAATCAAGACACTGTGGTACTGGCACAAAAACAGAAATATAGATCAATAGAACAGGATAGGAAGCCCAGAGATAAACCCACAAACATATGGTCACCTTATCTTTGGTAAAGGAGGCAAGAATATACAATGGAGAAAAGACAGCCCCTTCAATAAGTGGTGGTGGGAAAACTGGACAGCTACATGTAAAAGAATGAAATTAGAACACTCCCTAACACTATACACAGAAATAAACTCAAAATGGATTAAAGACTTAAATGTAAGGCCAAGCACTATAAAACTCTTAGAGGAAAACATAGGCAGCACACTCTATGACATAAATCACAGCAAGATCCTTTTTGACCCACTCCCTAGAGAAATGGAACTAAAAACAAAAATAAACAAATGGGACCTAAGGAACCTTAAAAGCTTTTGCACATCAAAGGAAAACATAAACAAGACAAAAAGACAACCCTCAGAATGGGAGAAAATATTCGCAAATGAAGCAACTGACAAAGGATTAATCTCCAAGATATAGAAGGAGCTCATGCACCTCAATATCAAAAAACAAACAACCCAATCCAAAAATGGGCAGAAGACCTAAATAGACATTTCTCCAAAGAAGATATACAGATGGCCAACAAGCATATGAAAGAATGTTCATCATCACTAATCATTAGAGAAATGCAAATCAAAACTACAGTGAGGTATCACCTCAGACTGGTCAGAATGGCCATCATCAAAAAATCTACACACAATAAATGCTGGAGAGAGTGTTGAGAAAAGGGAAACCTCTTGCATTGTTGGTGGGAATGTAAATTGATACAGCCACTATGGAGACCAGTGTGGAGGTTCCTTAAGAAACTAAAAATAGAACTACCACATGACCCAGAAATCCCACTACTGGGCATATACCTGAAAAAAACATAATTCAAAAATAGTCATGTACCACAATGTTCATTGCAGCACTATTTACAATGGTCAGGACATGGAAGCAACCTAAATGCCCATCAACAGATGAATGGATGAAGAAGATGTGGCACATGTATACAATGGAATATTACTCAGTCATAAAAAGAAACAAAATTGAGTTATTTGTAGTGAAAGAGATGGATCTAGAGTCTGTCATACAGAGTGAAGTAAGTCAGAAAGAGAAAAACAAATACCATATGCTACCACATATATATGGAATCTAAAAAAAGGTTCTGAAGAGCCTAGGGGCAGGACAGGAATAAAGATGTAGACATAGAGAATGGACTTGAGGACACGGGGAAGGGGAAGTGTAAACTGGGACAAAGTGATAGAATGGCATGGACATATATACACTACCATATGTAAAATAGATAGCTGTTGGGAAGCAGCAGCATAGCACAGGGAGATCAGCTTGGTGATTTGTGACCACCTAGAAGGGTGGAATAGGGAGGGAGACACAAGAGGGAGGAGATAAGGGGGTATATGTGTACACATAGCTGATTCATTTTGTTATACAGCAGCAACTAACATACACTATAAAGCAATTGTTCTCCAATATACACAAAAAACAAACAAACAAACAGAAAACCATGGAAAACTCAAAAGAAAAAAAAAAAGAAAAGAAATAGTCTTTACTTCCAGCAGAACAAACTATTTACAAGCTCTTCAGACACATTGTATTACTTTACACAAGAATTAACAACTCTGAGCTGATGATGGCAGTGCATGCAGAGTTTGTTATATACTAAAAGCACTTTCATATATAGCATTGTATTAGTTCCCCAAAACAAGTATGGCCTTAACCCATATCTCATTTAGTGTTTTATATATAAAATAAGTTTTCACAAAGAACACCTCAATTTTCTGATAAAGAAACTGGAACTACAGAGATCAACAGATTTTATCATGGTCACTTGTATTTGAAGTGGCAGGGCCAGGACCAACAGCTGGTGTCTGTTCTTTGCTCAATGCCAAGCTTCCTCTAGTTAATGGAAAAGTGAGAATAGAGCTGATGTTCAGTTCTTTGCAACTTATTCCACACCATTCAACCTTCGTCTTCCTACATTTTCATTGTCTTCTTACAATGGAACTCTGATGATATTCTCCATGGAGACAGCAACACCAACTCTCCCCAATGTCAACTGGTCCCACAGTATTGCCTAGCAATTCTTCTATTTCCCTTTTCTTCTCTTTCAATTTCTCCGTGGTATCTAATTCAACACTGTTTTACTTTGCTCAAGTTTCTGATCCTATGAAAAACCCCCTCCTTCTAAGCAGATGACATAACCTCAAATTCTACAGAGGGTATGAGAAATGATTGGATGACAACTCAGTCAACCTGTTGACAAGGAGATGGAGGGGTTATTTCTTCTTCCCTCCAGTCTTCATTCCATGTCCTTCTTTTGGGAAAGCTGACTCTTTACTATCCATTTCAATTCTGTATCTTTGCACCCTCACTTTCTCCTAGTTCCTTTACTTCTATAATTAAATCACTCAACTTGCTTCTATCTTTTAAATGACCAAAAGAAACAAGCCAACAACAACATCTGCTATAACAACAAGTACAACACATTCTTGCTCCAGGAATCCACTTAGGGGACTTATTGTACACATGAACTTGTGAGAAATGATGCATGAACAAGGAGCAAGTTCAGGCTCCTTCATTAGAGAATAGGTTGAATAACTGATGGTACAGGGAGAGAACATGATGTTGTGGAAAAGAACAAGGAAGCTCTTTATGAGCTGACATCAGAAAGATTCTCAAGATATATTGTAAAGTGAAAAAAACAAGAAATAGAATTGTATAAATAAAAACTTCTGTTTAGATAAGGGTGAAAACATAAGACCACATATTTTGATTTGCTTATTTATGTATAAGCAAATTCATGACAGGATGTAAGAAACATAATAGTGAACATGGGGGTGAGGTTAGGATGGGAAGTGGGCAGGAGTAGAGGGAGCCATGGGCAGAGACTTCTCACTATATTAGCTTGCACACTTTTTGGTTTAGGAACCATATGGATGCATTACCTATTTTTAAATTAAACTAAAATACCTTTGTTTCCACATCTTACTCCAATTATCAAATTCTCCCTTCTTTCTCTTTCATATCCAAACTTCTTGAAATCTGTCCACATTGTTGCATATGTTTTCATCTCCATTTTGATCTGTTCTTTATTGCTTTCCAATGTCTGCTTCCATCATGACAATGAAACTTATCTCACTGAACTTTTGCTTGTTAAATCCTATGGCCACTTCTCAATTAGTCTAAATTAAACTGTGTGCAGTATTCAACATATTTACCTCTTTAAAATACTCCTTTCTTTGATTGCATTGTGCATTATTTTCCTGGATTCCCCTTTTCCTCTCTAGAATGACTTCTCAGTCTGCTTGGGAGATTTGAGACAGAATTACCAGAATTTCAGATAAGCATGGTAGTCAGTGTTTAGTGCCTGAGGGATCAGACAAAAGATCTTGCTCCTCTTCTGTGTTAATTCAAACATTCAGTGATTACTAGTCCATGTCATTAGATGCAAACTATATGTTAATGACTCATAAATTAATATTCCCAGCTCCAATGTCTCTTCTGAACTCTAAATTCTTATATCCAATGTTCTACTTGCCATTGCTTTTTGGATGTGACTTTGAGCATCTCAACCTTAACATGTCTCAAAATGAATGCTTGATTTCTCCTCTTTGCACTCTCTCTTTCTCGTAGCCTTCCTCTTTGGGACACCACCCCTCCCTCCTTTCCTCCAATTGCCCCAGTCAACATCCTTGGTGAAATGCACACATCATCCTTTTTTCCTTAACTCCCTCATCAATCAATCTGAAAATCCAATTGTCTTTAACTTCTAAAATAATCCAAGTACTTCTTGCATCTTTAATCCATACCACCACAATCAAAGCCACCATCCATCTCTCTCCTGGACTATTGCAGTAGCCTCCCACTGACTATCCTGCATGCCTTCAGCCCATTCCCTTCAAGGTAGCCCAAACTAGCTTCTAAAACAAAGGCAAACCATGCCACACCCCTATGCAAAGCACTCCCCTTCTGTGCTTACTTTCTGTATTGTGTTCTTTTTAAAATTTTTAATACAATTTTTAAAGGTACTTTCCATTTATAGACATTACAAAATATTGGCTATATCCCCTGTGTTGTACAATACATCCTTGAGCCTATCTTACACCCAATATCTTGTACCTCCTATTCCCCCATTCCTATATTGCCTTTCCACCCCCACTGGTAACCACTACTAGTAACCACTAATTTGTTCTCTATATCTGTGAGTCTGCTTCTTTCTTTTATATTCACTAGTTTGTTGTATTTTTTAGATTCCACATATAAGTGATGCCACTCAATATTTATCTTTCTTTGACTGATTTATTTCACTTAACATAATGCCCTCAAAGTCCATCCATTGTTGCTGCAAATGGCAAAATTTTGTTCGTTTCCATGTCTTGGTTATTGTAAATAATGCTGTGTATTAGTGTTCTTTTGAACCATAAAAATTACCACAAGCTCATACTTGAAACAACCCCCATTGATTAACTCATAACTCTGCATGGTAGAAGTCCAGGAAGAGCAAGGCTGGAATCTCTAGGTGAGGAAGCTCATGAGCTATGATGATGATCTTGGCCAGGACTGTGCTTCCTTCTGAGGCTCAGGGTCCTCTTCCAAGCACATTCAAGAGGTTGGCAGAATTCACCTCCTTACATGTGTAGAGCTCATAGCAGCTTCCATCTTCTTCCAGGCCTGCAGAGACACATTTCTCACTTCAAATCTCAGGGGAGGCCAACTGAGGCTAATCTCCCTTTCTAAAATGTTATCTATTCATGGTAGTGACTATCCATCATATTCAGTGTTAACATTCACATCTTAGGGGAGGGTTATAAGGAGCATCTACAGAAAAAGGAAGGTATCTTGTTATCTTGGGGGTCTTCAAAGATTTCTGCCTACCACACCTTCTCAGTCAGAGTAAAATCCAAATCCTCACTCTGCTCTGCCTACCTCTCTAGTCCCATTTCTCACTTCCTTCCCTCTTATTCATTTTGTTTCAGCTATCCTGTGTTTATTTGTTTGTTTGCTCTTCCTCAAACTTGATAAACCAGCATCTGTCAAGGTTTTTTGTATTTTCTATTTTCTCTACCAGAAATATTTGGTTACATATCCTCAGAGCTAATCCCTTCTACTCAAATGACATCTCATCAACGAGGACGCCCTCCCCACCCTATAATCATAGAGCACTCAAACATGAGTATCTCTCTTATCCAGATTTCCCTTTCCTTCAAAACACATTAACACCCTCAGTGCCACATATTTACTTGGTGTGTGTGTGTGTGTGTGTGTGTGTGTGTTCCCAAAAGAAATGTAAGTTCCACATGTTTGCTATAGACTGGATGTCCCAGCATTTAGAGGGGTGTCTAGCACATAGCTGTTATCAGTAAATATGAATTAAATGTGTTGCCCTCACAGAGCATAAGTTTGTGTGGGCAGGTAATAAATAACTATACTGTAAGGCCTATTCAGGTCATCTTCAAGCAGCTTCCTCAGCTTCTATTTTGTGATGGTTGCAAACTGCCTAAAAAGTGCCCTGGAGAATTTATTTTAAGCATCTATTTCAGTTCAGTCAGTGATTTTATGTATTCTGTTCTTTGAATAGCCAACTCTCTGGGGAAGGCCTGGATGGCCCAATCTTCCTTCTAGTAAATAATTAAAGAAACTCAGCATAGAACAATTTTTAGGCTGCTTTTCCCAGGCCTGGCCTCCTGCCCTCCACAGAACACATGGGCTTATTTTGACAAATGTCATTTGTTCCCAAAGCATGCTTATTCCTGGTAGTCAGTTTAATGATCTTAAGATTGCAGATCATGTCCCCTTGTAATGTTAAGCATTTATAGAAAGTACCTCCTACATCCTGCAATAACAGCACCATCTTTAAAATAATTAGTCACAAAGAAAGAATGCCAGGCGCTTTTAGGGGTTAGCAGGATGACATTAATTTCACCAGTAATTATTCAGGCAGACCAAGACCTTTTCAGAAGGATACTCAAATAAACAACTTCTATGCTACCAAATTTAAATACACATGTTTCATTGTTTCAAAACAGTTAAAGGTAAGTGGCAAGGTGAGTGATACCAAATAGTTGCATATTGAGAGAAATATGAGGGGCAATGCTGCTTTTAAGAGGTAGTCTAGTATAGTGGGAAAATTACGTGCTTCAGAGTCATTTAGAGCTAGTTAAAAGTCTTCATTCTGCCACTTGCCTTGATCTGGTAAGGTAATCTTGCCCTGCTTATTATCCACATCTGCAATAATGGAGGAAATAACACCTAACTCCCAGGGTTATTGCAAGGGTTCCAGAAGCTGATATACAGATATGCCTGCCACAGGGATGCAAAATGGATAAAAGAGACACAAATTCATGGCAATGACAACAAAGATGCTGAAAAGCAAGTAATTGAAAAATGTAAGACCTGGAATGGATTTCAGAGGCTGGATGGAAATCCCTTATTGCAGAGATAAAGAGATTGAATATGATGCTGTATCAAAGTCTTGGGGCTTTAACCAGCAAGTTTTTCTGAAAAAACTTTAAGCATAATCCATGCCTTACAATGCAAATACAGTGTTTATTCACCCCACCCATCTCTTCCTCTTCATTCTTAGGTATTTTAAAAACATACTCAAAAAGCTTTGTAATTTATGTCACAGATACTTTCATTAAAAGATTTTATATCATTAGGAATCAATAGGATTTAAAATTAGGCAAGGAATCATTGAACCCACCATTGTTCAATTAATAGAGGACAAAAATATTAATAACTTAAGTTGCAAATATGCATATACACATAAATAAATTTATTATAAATTGAGATTAAAGTGGTGCATTTAGAATCTTCTAGTTTTTCCAGTGCTGCAGACTAATGGAAGCCAAATGCATGGAGTGGAAACAGTTTTTAAGGGGATTATGCTCAGAATTGTAGTGGCTTTATTCTTATCTCAGAGTTTGTTTCTCACTTACAAAAAAGAGTATGGATTGGTCTCGCTTAGCTTGTTTGCTCATCCAAAGTGAAGTCTGTTTGGAAATGGTTAATGAATGCAGCACACCTCCCTTTCAGAATGAGCCAGTTCAAGGTAATCAGGTTTCCATCATTTCAGGAGCCAATTTTTCTTTTCTTTTTCCTCATTTGTCCTTCCCCAGCACACCCTGCTGCTGAGTAGTCAGCAGAGGGGGTTTGAATAAGAACAGTACTTTACATGTAAATAAGGCCTTTCATCCAAGTATCTCACAGCTCTTTGTAAACATTATCTGGCTGAATATAGATTATGAGCAACTTTTTAAAGCGAAGAAAATGGGTACCATGCAGGTAAGTGACTTGCCTAAGGGCACACACTAAGACTGGTGTTGTTCAGACAATGCTCCTGATTATTTGAGGATTTAATCATCCTACTGGCCCAGGTAAGGAAATCTATCTGCATTACAACTCAAAGTTCCTGTATATCCCCACTTGAGTATCACTCATATTCATATAGCCCACAACGACAGCCTCTTCATTCCATCAGGTGTTTCTCCCCATAATCTGTTTTACAGCTTTCTGTCAATGTTGATAATCTCCATACTGTCACAGATCACTCTAATCCTTGAGGTTAAAGACAGCAATTATGACTTTCCCTTGTTGAGTTTTAATTTCCACATTTGGAAACCTGGCTCAATGGGACACAATGCAGCATGTGAAAAACATAGTTTAGAATGAAGAGAGAATCCACAATTCTTATTTGCAAATCTAATCTGCAGGATAAATGAAATGCAAAGGTTGATGGTAATGGAAACTTGAGGTTGCCAAGTGGAAGATTTTAAAACCTGGAAATGAAAAAAACATTTTCCCTGAATTATACAAGTGTAGTCCTTGTGTTTGACTTCCTGAGGGCCAAGCTAGGCTCTTTCTTACAAAATGTATATTGTAGAATAATATATTTTAGAAGAAAAATCTCAACGTTTCCATTGTTAAGATGTCAATTTGTCATGAAAGCACATACAAAATGCTAAAAAACATGGATGGTTATAAGGCACCCAGGACCCTGTAGGATCTGCATGGTGCTTGGTGCTTCTCTCCTTCTTTGCTCACTTAAGAGTAGGTATAATACTCTCACAGTGTTCAGAGAAGGGAACATCACAGTGCTATATTGGCTTTGGTTCCAGTCCTGTTGTCAGTTCCCTGCGTGGCCTTTGTAGGTCATGCATCCTCTCTTGAGCACAATTCCTGCACCTAAAAATGAAATGTTTAGATCAAATGATCTCTCCAGTTTCTCCCAGATCTAAAATGTTATGAGTGTTCTATGATCTGAGCCTATCATGATTACCTACGAGAGTTTTAAACCATGATATCAACTCTAGAATATCTTGCTCCAGATAGCCCTAATTTCCCAAGATAGCTGTCTTCATTATTCTGTATCTGTGCTGTCTAATACAGAATCCACTAGCCACATGTGGCTATGAAACAACTGAAGTGTCTGGTCCAAACTGAGATGTGCTGTGGGTATAAAATGCACACCGTGTTTTAAAGACATTTAAAAATTGTCTAAAATGTCATTGTACATTTTGCTTTAATTGCATATTGAAACTTTATATTTTGATAAATACACTATTAAAATAATTTTGTTTCCTTTTATTTTTTAAATATAGCTTCTAGAAAACTTTATATTAGATAGTCTATTTCCACTTCTATTGGACATTACCCTAGATAACAAGAAAAATATGTACGTATGTGCTTATATATGTAGTAATGGGTTTAATACCTGCAAAATCAAACTGTAGGTTTTTACCTTGAATATACCATAGAACACCATCTAACCCAGTTTCCTGACCTCACCCCAGTTACATATTATTATTCCTATTTTATGAATAAAGCTCCAATAGATCAGCTGAATGGCCCCAAAACAGAGAGCCTGTAAAATTTGGTATGGTGCCTATAGCTCAGTGTACTTTTTAAATGTCACTGTATAAATTCACTTTAAAAATACTATTATATAACAGATTCTGCCATTTTCTACTCATTTTGGGAAAATGACAACTATGCTTAAAATATTTTTTGTCAATTTTAAAGAATTTTTTTTGAATCTAGCATTCTTGAATTTGAATCAGAAAGCTACTATCAGTTGAGGAAAATGTTGGGTTCAGAGGCTGTACTATAAATGACACTATGTTTTCTTTCTGAAATTCTGAAAAATGGAGCCATGAAACAAAGGAACCACAAAGAGAAGAGGGCAAGAGATGCCCTTCATCACCAAGAAGACCTGGCTTGCTGGACTGCTGGACGTGGTTTTTTATTCTTGGACAATTAACAGAAGAATGACACCCACTGCTCCTTTACTATCCCCTTTCTGAATCCCTACTCTGTAGTTTACATTTTGCCCCCGAAAGGCTCTCAATTATGTCAGACAGGGTATTAATTACATGAAACACACTGTCACTTTACATTCTTTATTCCTTATTCATTCCTTATTCTATTTCCCATCCCAACTTACATCCAGCCAAATTGTTCAACACAGTATATCAACAGTTCTGCATGAGATAAAATTGTTTTAAAAAATATTGATTCAAAAATAAAAATGTGTAGTGACACTCAGATAATAAAAGGCCAAAAAATGGACATACCCCAAATTTAAACGTAAACAGCCTCTAATTATAAAATTCTCAAGGAAAAAATAAAGTTTAAAGATTATTTCCCATTGTACTTTAAGGTCAAAGTTGTTAAAGTTGGAAGGTATTCAAGTCCAAAATCAAATTGTCTTGCCCTTATGAGTTAAAATTTAAAGAAGTTAAAGTCTAAAATTAATTGTCTTTACCTTTTTATTCTCAGTCTCAGCTAGAGGGTTGTCAGTATCTAGGTAGACTGGGGTTCCTTTAGCAACTACCAAGTAGGCTCTTTCTGGATAACATTCCTATGGTTGTATTAATTTAACATGAAACTCTCAGGAATCTCACTTTTAAGAAGCCCTAAGACTGAAGTAAGCATCCATGAGTATCAAAGTATTGATTCTATATATACTGAATTTAGAGGTCAATACCCAACTCTTAAAAATGCTACCCAGGGACAATTGTGTTCCTAGACTGTGTATTTAGCCTTGATAAAGATTGAAGTTTAAAACAGTAAGGTCTGTATTCAGAATGATTCTTACACCTATGGTTGAATCACAGTCAATCACAGGAAGGGCTCAGTGGTATCTGAATAAAGGAAGATAGATGGAGGACAAAAGAAAACAAAACAAAAATAAGTTTTCTTGCTTTTGTCCTAGTAAGGGATATTAGTGTATACCAGTTGTCCGAAGCCCACAACAAATATGCTTGAACTGAGCTTAAATAAATCTTCAACTGGTGATTATTTTTGGTTCTATCCATTAGCCATATTTCTCAGGGAAGGAGATTTGTTGGGGAGGTGTCCACATATGCATAATATTTTAAATTCCATTTTCTCTTTTGAGTCTCACGTTTTTAGTATGTCAGCACTAAAATGAGTACAAGCTCTTTGTAATTATGTAATGTGCCACTTTAATAAGTCCAGACATTTCCAGTTTTAATGGAATTGTCATTCACTGCCTACCTAAGCCTGGCCTGGACATTTTAAGCTATAACTTTATTAGCTCATTTTTGTACACCCAGAACTCAGCTGCCTTGAAGTTTAAAACACCAACACCTGTCTGTAGAAAGCTTCTTACCCTTATGATTGTATTATTGCCTTTTCTATGTTGCTTAGGAAAAGTTTTTCCTTTACAGTAAGCCTTGATGCTATAAGGCATTATAGGGTCCCTCCCCATCGTGCTGACCTCTTATCCTTATTGAGGATCCCACTGTCTCTCCAAGTAAGCTAAATGTAGTTTGTATTTTCAGTAGAAAGAACTCTAACATCATCTTCTCTGAGTCACCTACATCTTTGCTGAGGCCAGAGAGGCCACCGTTCCTTATCTAGGATGTTGTGTCTGCTGGGACTAATTATGAAGCTCAGCGGCTTTACTGAGGCCTGAGCACCCCCATAGCCATGTCTGCCTATTTTCTTTGGACAAAGCTGCCTAAAGCTGCAGTCATCCACCAAGGTCCAAGTAGCCTATGGTTAGCTAAATCGTTTTGGCTAAGCTTCAGCAGTTAAAAGACCATCACACAAATATAACAACCTGCTCAGTCTAACATATGCCTCTACAAACCACCACGATTAAAATGCATGACCCATGTACTGAAGTCCAAAGTCCAAAGATGAAGCAAACCAGCCCAGTCAACCACTCTTTGGGTGTCTTGCTCCATGGTATCTTCCTCTTATCTCATTTCATGATTGTCCTGACCCATTCACCCACTGTAGGGATCTTTAGGTGTCCCAATGAATAGCACCTTGTTTCTCTGCCCAGAAAAAATATAACAAAGAAATGGAAAATAAAAACAACATTATCATCTTTACTATTAATAAAATCCAGGTAGAAATCATGGCTTATGGTGGACATATCTGTGAGCAAGTCAGCTTACACTCAGTAGACCCCAGAATTAGCTGGGCTCACTCTTCTAGTCAAAAGCAACATTTCATGAGATACACCTCCAGAGGTAGGGTACCTGCCAGGTAAGGGTGGGGTATGAACAATCCTTTCACTGAGGCATGGCATACTGAATTACTAGTACAGGATTTACTACACTCTTTCTGCTTTTTATTAGTGATGTTTGCCCCCATATTGGTTTGTCTTTCACAAACTAGTTTTAAGTTCTCAAACAACAGGGATCGTGCTGTTCACCACCTCTGAATGCTCACAGTGCTTCTATGATTCACTCTGCTTTGTAAGACTCTAATAATACATTTTGAGTTAAATTACTTATCCCAATCATTGAAATTTATAGAAGAGAGATGGTGGGCTGCAAGAAAATGGCACTAGCTTAGCCATCTATACTAGTCAGTATACTTCTGTTCCAAGGGAAGGAAACCAAGCTTAAACTGGTTTAAGCAAAAGAGGATTATGTTGGCTTATATAATTAGGGAGCATTTAGGTTGAAGTCATTTCAGGCAGAGTTGTATTCATGTTTTCAAACATTGATGTGAAGTCCCCATTTTTCTCTCTTTCTCGACTCCATTTGCTTTTGCCTTATTTTCACACATTTTTTAAATGTTTATTTTATATTGGAGTACAGTTTAACAATGTTGTGTTAGTTTCAGGTGTAGAGCAAAGTGATTCAGTTATACATATTATTTTCACAAATTTTTAATGAATCATGTTAAGAAAGCTTTACTCAGCTCCAAACCCACCTTAAACTTTTAGCTCATAATTCCAGGGAAAACAAGGGCCTTATTTCCCTAATTGTCCAGGAGAGAACTCAGATTCATTTCCCTCACCTTGAACCATACACTATTACCAGGAAGCTGAAATAGTTCCTCTGGATTTAGAGGGGTTAGGATCAGCTCCACTTGGACTTCTCTGAACCAATGTTATTATTAAGAATGGTGGGGGTGGGGGGGTGGCTGGATTCCCTCATGGCGCAGTGGTTGAGAGTCCGCCTGCCGATGCAGGGGACATAGGTTCGTGCCCTAGGCCGGGAAGATCCCACATGCCGCAGAGCGGCTGGGCCCGTGAGCCATGGACATCTCAAAGAAAGACTTGCCATGTTTAAAAAATAGCATATGCCCGTTAAAGAATTAGACAGAACTACAATCAATCCCAGTGCTGCCATGCACTAGCTATTTGAAATTGTGCTAGGTATTAATCTTTTTTTAAACTCTTCATAAGATTTTTGTGAGAATGTGATGAGACACTAAATAAATTGCCTAAGATACATAACATATTCAATAAACGTTAATACTCTTAAGACACTTCCTATACATATTTCTTAATGTCATTCATATTTAAAATAAAGATGTCCTTAAAAAAGTTAATAGAAAATAGAAGAAGCAGGGGAAGGTGATGAATGGATGTAGAAAAACCTACTGAAACACAGTGGTTTGAATATCAGAGACCATGTACATATATAATTGCATTTAAATCTCTTTGGAGGAAAATATATTGTTGTGTGACTACAGTTGAAAATGGCAAGTGCCAGAGCTACCTTAACTGTGCCCTTTGTTACTGTGAAACCCATTGAAGCCAAGTACCTTTCATTTATTTATCAAAACTCATGTGTCTAAGATACTTCAAGAGAAATTGTAGACATAAAAGACATTGGATGTATTAGCATTCAAATAATACATCACCTTCCCATTTTTACCTTATAATTCTTATATCCATTATACCACAAATCACCCTTCAAACTGAAGAAGGTTAAGTATTTTAACAAAGAGCTTGTTGTACTCACATTATATAAACAGGTGTCACTACTGTGTAAAGGGAGTTTGATATTTCTGCAAGATATCCCTTGAGGAGCGGTGACAATGACCAAAAATATTTTTTAAATATGTGAACTCATCTAGGAAACCTCACAATAAGGACAGAACTGTTCTGAATTAATTCCAGATCACAACTTATTTGGCTGCCATGAGCTACTGTTCTTTATAACCATCAACATTGGATTTTTAACTATCTGTGTCCCATTCTCAATTCAGCTCTGACATACAACTCCAGCTATCTTCATTATATAATCTTCTGGGGTAACTTTTCTGATTCCTATCCCTAATTGAGTTGATTGTTAAGTTTGAAGAAATTTTAGAGTCTCTTGCTAAGCACAGTCTCCATTAAATGCTAAATTATACATACTTATAATTAAGTAAATTATACTAAAAATGCAATTAGTCAATTTATAAAACTCATCACTTTCCAATTATTTTAATTCATTGAAAGTCTATATAGTCTACAAAGCACTACATGCAAGATCCAGGATGGATAATATGTATATAATATCTGTCCTGAAAAGGTTTAGATTCTGTAGTCTAGTGATATTTTTCAAACCGTGGCTTGGTGCACACCAGAAATGTCATACATTAATAAGTGAGAAAGCAGAAAGGGATCCTATGGTGAAATAGATTTGGGGATCACTGTATTATATGAAGTAAAATACATTATGTTACTGTAGGACTTAGCTGAAATGCTTATATGCCAATGTGCTTTGGATTGCTCCAAAAGAAGTACAATCATCAGGCTTTTAAAGTATTAGAACAATTTTTGGAGGGATGTATCTTCTAGAGCTAAGGTTCCATAGGATTTAAAGGTTCCATAGGTTACACTACTGGGTAATACTTGTATTCTTTTTGGCAACCCACCTTTTGTCATTTGCTGTTCAATTTCATGCTCTATAATGGTGAATAAGGGACCAAGTCATTCCTGTCCACCCTTCTTACCTTTCCTCTTGGTCAAGTCAGCTTCCTGCTAATAGAGGAAAATTGAACAGCTTCCAAAACACTGGCAAGCATGCATCAACCCAGCAGAGCAAATGACCTCTACATGTAGAGAACTGTTTAAAATAGACTCTTGTAAATAACCATCCAACACTTCCTTGTGAGGCAACAATTCATTCTCTTAAGGTATTTATTGTAGCAATATGTGTCCACAGGGGATTTAGTGTTGTTTAAAAGGACAGGGTGAGTAATGAAAAAGAGTAATTCTATATAAATCAACCCAGGGGCAAATTAGGGTGATGGACTTAGCAGAACAAGGGACTGGCAAATTGTAAATCCTCTGAGTTGTCTATTACTCCATGAGCTTTTGTTGAGAATTCCTCTGAAAAGCTTACTGCAGATTATCACTGTTATCTGTGAACATCTGAGGTATACTTTATCACTAGAGGAGACAACTTTTAGAGCTTGGAAAGAAATTCAGTGGGCTGCCTTGTATCTCAGGGTTTTAGTGAAGCAGTGTTTCAGCTTCTTGGGGGAAACCACTGCAGGTATAATACAATACCACTTAGAATGCAATGTTCTTTCTGGTGTTACACACACACATGTACACACATGCATGCATACACACATGTGCACATCAAGATTTAACTGTGTGGCACAATGAATTTTAATCTTTTACCAACATTAATGTTTTGAGTATAAATAATAGATAATAGTAACAGGTATCAAATACAGTAACATTATCAAATTTTCTTCTTCTATATATTCTCCCTTGGAAATCTCACGTAATTTTCACAGAATCCTTTGTTTTGTCGTTGGGATGATTAGAAACAAATAATTGTTTTCAACTCTGAGCCTTCTCCAGATCTCCTGGACTGCATTTCTATGTTCTTGCTGGGCAGCTCCACGTGCATAACCCATCAGTAACTCAAATTCAACATGCCTCAAATTAGACTCATTAATCTTCTCTTTCCAAAATACTCCTATTTTTATGTTTACCATTTATAAAAAAGACATCATTTTCTTCACTCCTCCCCACCCAGCCATTCAAGTGTAAAGCATTTTTCTTTGCTTCTCATATTTCTTGGACTGTTAAATGCCACCTCCATGATCCCATAAAAAACATCAAGAACAAACATAAACAAATTTGACATAAGAAAACAAAAGCTTTATTTTGACTTAAGCATATTACTTAATGAGTATTTTTAGAATACTACAATGAACTAGGAAATTACAGACTAGCTGCATGACCTTGGGAAAGTCACGCAAAATTTCTGTTCTTCGTTTTCATGAGGAAAAAGAAAGAACATTGTAGCCTCATAAGGTTAGTGGGAGGATACAAAGATGTGATGTTTGTGGGCTTGCTATGCAAATCATAAAGCAATAAAAATGCAAACAACTCAGCCATTTCTCATCTATAACCTCACTAACTCCATCAAGCCTTGATGATTCCTTTCCTTCTAAAGTAGTATTAAACTTTTAACAGGTTTTTCATCCAGGCTATGTTGGCTTTTGAGCCACTAAAACTAAGCCTTCATTTCATGCACTGGCTCACTCACTCACTTTTTAACTCAACTAACATTTAATAAAGACTACAAGGGGCTCAACACTATGCCCTGGGCTTGAAATATAGACATTATCTGAGCCTTCTTATGTGAAAAATTAGCGATTGCACTTGCTATAGAGAGTTAACATGAGTTAATGGGTAAGATGAGTCTTCCTTATCTTACCCTGTGCCTGACATCATGCAGTGGGTGTTTGCTAACTATTGGTTACGGTCCCTTTATCACTGTTAATGTCTAAAGCCCACATTTCCTGGCTCCCTGCTCAGTTTTCTCTAGATATAAAACACTGTCTTCCTTACACAAACATTTATTTTCCTGTCTAAACAGCTAAATTTTTATGATACACCCTCGTATGTAAGAATATACATTGTGTCCCCAAGGATTTCAATATTGAATGAATAAATATTTAATGAATAAAATTTCCTCAATACCATATCAATGTGAAAATAAATGTCTTTAAAGCTATTTAAAAACCCTTAAGGCAGTAGGCTGTCTGGATATAAAGAGGCACCTGACATTCATATCAGCACCCATAAAATAGAATAAGCCCTTCCACCTAGTTTCTTTCCCCAGCACTTAAATTTTTCCAACTACTCATTTACATTTCCTTCGAATCTTTAAGCAGTGTTCAAAAATAGCTCTTTGACAGAAAGTAAATTAATCAACAGACATGCAGTTCTCATTGAAAGCAATATCACAAGGAACACTCTGCATTCATAAGCTTACCAGTGCAGTAACCTCAGTTTCTCTCTGTCTCTCTGTGTCTCTGTCTCTCTCTCTCCATCTTTCTCTCTTTCTGTCTCTCTGTCTCTCTCAGTCTCTCTCTCTCTCTCTCTCTCACACACACACACACACACACACACACACACACACACACATACACTCATATCTATAATCTTGTCTATCTATGTATCCAAGGAAATTGGCTGAGTAAGCCTATTGGTGATGAATCACTTTGCAACTGTATCATGAAGATAGAATAGAATTCAGTTAAACAATTCTTGCTTTCCCCACATTTCATTAACTCAAACCTACTTCTATGGTCCCCCATAGTTTTTTTCTAGAAATATGTGCTGAAGTAACAATAATACTAGTCATAATTTATAACAATCCGTCCCATAGACTCCAGCATATACCTCATGCATCAATTTGAAACATATGAAATTGATCATAGTCAGCTGGTTTTGACATCAAAATACAGCAATTTCTATGACTTAACCTAAAAGGACACATGCCACAAATTTGCAATTCTTTGTTCCCTTTTTCCCACCACTGGACTGAGTGCTCCTCAGGATAGATATTTTGTCTTACTCTCTTCTGTATGTAATGCTCCAAGCACGGTGCTTGGCACAGAATAGGTGCTAACAAATGCTTGTAGGTAAGAAATAACTCTCTTTTAGAGAGTATTTGTGTGCGTTATGCTGGATGATTGACAGACCACACTTCGGTATAGTTGAGGCAGAAACTATTAGAAAGTATAACTGAGTTGTTAATGAGACAAATATTGGGCCAATAGACCAGCCTTAGAATGGGCTATTGGGCAATGAGTAACCTGGGCTCTACTCTTTGCTGGTTCCAAGATCTAAGCAATTTCATTTAATCTCGTCATTAAATCACAATTCTTTCCTCTGTCAGATTAGATTAACATATTATCAGACATTTATGGAGTATATAATCTGTATAGGCCACCTGTAGTTTACCTACATTACCTCATGTAATAATCAAATCAACTTAATGAGTGAGAAATTATAGTTAATCCCATTTTACAGATGTGAAAAGAATCCAAGGCTATCAAGATAGTAGATAGTACAACTGGGTTTAAGTGGTGTTTGTCCAGCTTCAAACTCAGATGCCTAATCAGTTCATTATGAAGTTTTCCCAAAGCCTACCTGGCAAAATAGAGCTGAGAATCAAAGAAGATTATAAATGTTCAAGTACTATAAAAATTATCGAGTTACCATTGGTTGTACTCCTATGTCCCATATTAGACATTTTATATATTTTATATTATTTAATTCTTAAAATATATTTTGAAGTTGGTATTATTTTCACCACTTAATGAATAAACTGAGGTTCAGAAAGAAATGACTTCCCATGGTCACCAGCTGGTATGTAACAGTCTTAAAATCTTAACAACCTAAGTGCAATTATAATAGTTACAATTAAAGACAAATGAAAAAAGTTGTAAAAAAGTTGAAACCCTCCTATTACCTTGATCTAAAATATGTAGAATATGAAAGCCCACAGATATGTATTCAAAGCTTGGCCCCATATCTCAAACAGGCAACTTTGTTTCTTTAGGCCTCAAATTTTTTCACATATAAAAGAGGAATGATAATAGCTCTGTAATTTTAAGAATTAAATGGCATATCACACTTCAGAAGCTTTGTATATTGCGCACATGCAAGATATACTCGTCATGATACTCATTGTTACATTATCGCATCAGCTAGCAGGAATATTAGTAAAGCTCCCTTCGTTGGAAGAGTATTTATTATAGATGAGTCCCTGTGGGCAATAAACAACTTTGAATGGCACAGTGGATGAGGAGAAGGCACTGTGTTTAAACAGTGATATTGACCCAGTTTTATCTGGTTACAAAATGAAACTCTAAGCTAAACCTATTGGAAAAATTAGGATATTTTAAAAATATGGAGTTTGATGATTGAGCTCGACTGTCTGCTTGGGAATTTGTTATTTGGAAGTACCCACCTTTAATGTCACTGCTAAAGACTTAAAGAGAGCATGGCCAACAATTCATACTAAAGGGGGCCGTACAAATGGAAAGTACCAGATATATTCACCTCAGTCCTTTCTCAGGCTGTATGTAAGGGCATTTTATCTCTTCCTAGACCTCTTGTAACACATCTCTCTGCTGTCTTGATGAATTATAGGTTCATGCTCTGTCACAGCACCCTGCATTCTTGTTTATCCAAAGACACCTACTTTAATGTTCTCTCTTGGGTCATTTTCTCACCATTTATATCTGAGAAGCTTTGCACATCCAGGTGTGTCCATAAAGCTATTCTTCTCAGCCTGACAAGACTTTATTTTGTAGATCATGCAGTACTCAGGGCATCTACCTACTATTATTGAGTTCTCCTGCTGTTCTTTGTGGACAGGTCCTGAGCCTTCCATGGTCCTCCTAAATATGTTTGGATCCCCCTAAGCTCCATATGGTCTTTCACTGAGGCCATATTCTCTAAGTCACGGCACTCATCATATTCTGTTTCAGTAATCTGGATTATTTCTTTAAGTTCTCCACTGTACTATGCATGCCAGAAGAGTTGGCAGCAGAACCTGCCTAGCTTACTACTGTGTCCTTAGATCCCAGTAATATACAATTGACACAATACTTCAATGAATAAATTGTCGACTTTGTGAATAAATTATTTATTTATTTCATGAATAAAATAAGTTGTTCATGTATTTATCTCCATCAGAAGAGTTCAACCTCCATAGATCGTACAGTCAGGTTTAGTAGGCCTAACAATTCTACTTTTAGGTGAGAAGTCAGGGACTCACCAAGGTCAAATATTTTCCCCAGGGTCACAGTTACACGATCGTTGAAAGGAGAGGGGGAACAAAAACCCAATCCTTCTGACTTGAATGCAGGGCTCTGCCTTCTATTTCAGCCATAGCAGGCAGGCACTTTTATTACAGCCACTTTTATATTTAGTCTCCCTTCTAATTCAGGCTTTTGTTGCAGTGTTATACCTGGCAATTTAGGTTGTATTCACTGCTGATATATATTCCTAAATGTATGCAATAAATTTAAATGAATAAGATGTCTTGCTGAGTGGAAAATCTGGATTATTGTGTCCTGAAAGTAGATCAGCATAACCATTATATGCACATAAAAATAACCTTGGGGTTGTTAATATGAATAATACGTTTTATCACCATTAAAGCAAGATTTAGATGTTTAGCCTTTTCTCACATAACAGTCTGTTCATTTTAGTAGAGAAAAATTCTTAATAAAAAAGATTAATGAGATAGCTAGTTTTCTTTTTATATACAGAAATTTTTTCCTCTTTCTGAAATTATGTCTCTTCTGAAAACTCAGACACTCTCTTTGCCATAAATTAAAGGGCACTCTTTGGGGCAAAAGAAAAGACTGAATAGGTGAATTTTACAAGTGATGATCTTAAATATTGATGCTATCAAAGGCTTTCGTTGGAGAAAATTTCCTTATTAACTTGCCAGCAGGTAAAATTAAATCTCTATGAGGTCTCTTTTCCTCTAAATAGTTTTCAGCTGGCAAACATATCGAAAAATACATATGACCAGGGTTCAACCAAAGTAATGGAGCAGTAAAAATAGAAGGAAGTGAAAAGCCTTCCTTTTTCACTTAAACCTCAAAGAGGAGAGCAGATTTGATCTGAATTGATACTCTCTTCAACAATTCAAATTCTGTTTTTTAAATTAATTTTTGTTGGAGTGTAGTTGATTTACAATGTTGTGTTACTGTCTTCTGTACAGCAAAGTGAATCAGTCCCATATAAGTCATTACAGAGTATTGACTAGAGTTCCCTGTGCTGTACAGTAGGTTCTTATTAGTTATGTATTTTATATATAGTAGTGTGTATATGTCAATCCCAGTCTCCCAATTTATCCCTCCCCCCTTCCCCCCCCTTGGTAACCATAAGTTTGTTTTCTACATCTGTGACTCTATTTCTGTTTTGTAAATAAGTTCATTTATACCATTTTTTAAGATTCCACATATAAGTGATATCATATGATATTTATGTTCAATGTGAGGCAGAATCTTTGACTGCCAGTAATTCCCATTGATTTAGTTTCTGCTTGGATGGTGATGACCAGAACCTTTAGCTTAAGACCCCCTGGTTCCAATTAAGAGAGAGATGATCTTGAGGAAGAGGCAAATAGTCTTAGGCAGAATGAGATGTCTCTGGCCTCAGGCCACTCAAGCAAACCTGCATTAAGCACTGGTGGTAGTTAATCTTCAAAGTAGTCCCTAATGATTCTTTCCTCCTCATACTGTCCTCCTCCACTGGATAGGGCTGACCTGGGTAACTAATAAGGTATTGTAGAAATTAGGGAGTATGACTTTTGAGGTTAGGGCATAAAAAGCATGGTGCCTTTTACCTTGCTCTCTTGGGTCATTCTAACCAGGGAAAGCCAGTCGCCATGTCATGGAGGCTCATATGGTGAAGAGCCGAGGCCCCCTGCCAATAGCCATATGAGTGAGCAATCTTGGGTATAGAACCTCCAGCCCAGCCCAGTATTCAGATGGCTGGAGACCAGGCCAACATCTTGACTGCAACCACACGAGAGACCCTGGGTCAGAAATACTCAGTTTACCTTCTCTTGGTTTTCTGATGCCCAGAAACTATGAAGTAATAAATGTTCACCATTGGAGGCACTAAAGGCAGGATAATTAGTTAGATAATAGGAATAGATAATGATTAAAGCACTAATAGAATCATTTATATAGCACCTTTGCTTACTAAGCACATGTTAAAGCCTGCTCCCTTTTAAAAGGGCATATAGGGAATTCCCTGGTTGTCCAGCGGTTAAGGCTTGGCACTTTTACTGAGGGACCTGGTTCAATCCCTGATCAGGGAACTAAGATCCCACAGGCTGTGCGGCCAAAAAAAAGTAAGTAAATAAAATTAAAAAGGCATATAATCACTATTATTATCCACTATTGGAAAATCAGGAAACAGGCCGGAGAGGATCGTTGAGCAACTCAGAGCCACAAGGCTTTTGTATGGTAGAGTGAGAATTCAAACTCAGTTCTAGAGAAATCTAAAATTATTTTTTTCTATCACAACATGTTCAGAGATTTAGGGTTCAAAGTTCAGTTTAAACAGCTAACACATAGACAAACAAGGCAACCTGCCTGAACTTCCAGGTCCAACTCCTATGTTCTTCCTAGTATCCTGCAAGAAGAAGACGTCAGGCCTCCTGGACCCAGGAATTCATTCTCCCATGGGCCTCGGGTCCAAACATGGGGGGCAGACCACATCCAAAGACGTGTCAATGTGAGAGAAGGGAGGAGTTTTACAAAGACACAACCCCTTTGCCTCAATTGAACAGTGTTCTGCAGGTCCAAACCTGTTCCAGAACCCTCCCCAGCATGAGCTAAAACCTTTGTTGTAATGTCATTGCAAGTTCACTTGTTGTTATCCTGATCTCCTTGTTTTCACCTCCTCAGTGCTGGTGTTTGTGAGAGCACTTTTCAACAAGCTGCCTGCAAACAAATTCCTATTTCCGAGTCTGTTTCCCAGATAAACTTCACAGTCTATCCTGATTCTCAACCCATTGCCTTATTTTTTAAATGATTGAGCTAGCCTAAGTATTTCTCATTCTCATGGTATAGTCCCTGAACCAGTAGCAATTGTGTCATCTGGGAAACTGAGAGAAATACAAATTCCCTGGCATACCCCAGTCTTACTGAACCAGAATCTCAAGATGTGGAGACCCAGAATGTGTGTTTAACAGGTCATCCAGGTAATTCTGATGCACCATAAAGTGTGACTGCTATTGGTGTAAAGATTTATTCCAGCTCTTAAACACCTTGGTATTGGGTTACTATCATATAAATGTCCTTCAGCTGGTTGGTCCAGAGTCTTAATAGGATCGGATCATACACCATTTGAGTTCCAAACATTATAAAATCAGATTACAATTCAGCAGTTGTTATGTGCAGGCTTTGGACACCAGATTCTAAATTTTTGCAATTTTGCAGTAAAGACAAGTTTATTCTAGTCAGGCTGGTGGGTACAAAGGGGCACAAACTTTAGAGTCAAGAGTAGCTACTTTACAATACCATCTTCACAATCATCTTGATATATAACCTTTCAGAAGTCATTTCAACTCTCTTGAGCTAGTTTTCTTATATGTATTATGGGTTTATGTGTTCATGTGCTGACTACTTTACAGAATTGTAGCTAAGATTAAGTAATATAATCTGAGAAGTAAAGAAAGCTTGGGGTCATATATCTTTCTTATGGGGTCTGGCAATTTGTACTCCCTATAAATAAATAAAAGACTATATACATACATGACTATAAACAATAATGTTAATATGTATTGAATGAGTACCGTGGTCTACACGAATCACAGTGGTATAGAACATATTTGTCTTATTTGATTTTTTTATAATGAATGTATGTTTTATGTGGGGGGGAGGGGAATTGGTCACAAAGCTCACATCTATCAGATTTACTAATTCAACATAAACAATTTGTTTGCAAAGTCAGTTGAGTCCCTATTCTCTAATGCCTTTTTCTTTCTTCAAATCTAAGGAGTTTAAGTATTTATTGATGATAATAACTGAGAATACTAATAGTTAACACTTTCACAGCATTTACAATGTGTATATGATGCTGTTCCAGGTATGTGAATGTGTTTGTGTGTGTATAAATACATAAATAAGTATAATTGAACGTTTATTATTACATGTTAATGTTAGCCTACATTCATAAATAAAAAGCAATGAACTAGAGCACAGAGAGATTAAATAATGTACCCAAGGTCACACAGCATGGTAAGAAGAGCTGGGATTTAAACCTCAGTAGGCTTGTTTTTAGAGACCCTGGTGTCACCAATGGTGAAATACTGCCTCTCTAAGTAAAATAATATACTACTAGCATGATTCAAGGTAAATGTACAGCCATTGGCATTTTATTAGTTATCACTTTGGTGCAGGGTAAACAACATTTGATCCTGATAGGACAGGTTGAATTATTGTATGATTGGTTTTCAGGGTTTGCCAGAGATCAAGAAGGTGGTATCATAGCAAACATGGCCAGCAGATACAGAGGTGGGAATTTGCATAAGAAAGTACATTAATAGTGGTAAAGCACCCAAAATTCTGAAGTCTCAGTACATAGTCCAGTTGGTCTGAAGCCCACACACTAAGTAAGCATGAAGGTGAATATGATAAACATCTTTCATTTTTTATTGTTATGCTTGGCTGACCAAATCTTTCAAGTTCCTCTTAATATTTGGATGTTTTTTCACCAAACTACTGCCAACCAAAACAGCAGCAATTATAACAGTAATGACTAGTTTTCTCAGATCCCTTTGTTGTGAGGGTGCCAGATATGACCTAGGTTTAGCCAATCAGATGACTCATGCAAGAGAATGAAGAGGAAGAGAGTAACAGGAAGCAGCATCCATGAAATGGGAAGATCGATCTTTTGGCCAGAATGTGAGAAGGGGCAGTTGTAATTATAGCTCTTCACACACTGTCATAAATGTGGTCAATGGCAAATAGTAGGTGATGATAGCAGTGGTGCTTGTGCCACCTCAATCCTCCAACATGATGGGCTTCATTCTTTGGCTTCATTTTCCTGACTGGGTAATATCCAGCACTGTTTCTCTGTCCCTGCTGGATGTCCTATGTACTTCCTAGTGCCTTTAATAAATTGTTTTTGCTTAAATTAGCTAGAGCCCTGTGTCACTTAACTACTATTACATAATAAACCACCCCAAATTTGGTGGCTTAAGATAACAATTATTTTGCTCTTTCTCAGAGTTCTGTGTCTCAGCAGTTCAGACTGGGTTCAGATGATCAGCTCCTCTGCTGGATGTTCCTGGTGTCACTCTTGTGGCTGCACTCATCTGGGAGCTTGAATTTCAGTGGATGCTCCAAGATGGCCTCATACGTATCTGACATTTAGCTGGGGCTCTTGGCTGGATGGAGCATCTAACCTTCAAGACATCTTAAGGCCAAATCTTGGAAGTCACATACCACTGCTTCCCCCCACATCTATTAAAAGCAGTTGATAAGATATGAAGTCACTGAGTATATTATGGTCTGAGTAGAGAAAGTAATTATAAAGCAGTGAAACTGGATATGATAGAAGTAAATGTTGAGAATGACAAGAGCACAAGAAACAGTAGAGAGGATATAAGGAAAACAAGGAAACTTGAAACTGAATGGTGTATGTATGTGTGGAGAGACTTGAGAGGAACTAATTATAAACACCCTGGCTTTGCTGCAGTGAAAATGGTGATATGGTGGCTGCAGGAGATGGAGCTAGAATAAAAAGCAAAACCAGGCTCACAAGGGTCCTTCTGAGTCAGGCAAAGCAGTTATACTCTTAGAGGCAGTTGGTGGGCAATGAGAAAATTTAATCAATGGTGAAATCTGGTGACATTTCTGCTTTAGGAAGATCACTCTGGCAACCACGAGGAAGATAGATCTGAAAGCAGCAAGACTTTGCCTATCCTGGGGACAGCCCAAAAGCATCTTAGAGTCTCTGACAATGTGTGTCTCTGGTTTTCTTTATATCACATTTTCACCCTGAAACACTGCCCACTGAAATATCATTAAGCTGCTTTCATGCACATTTAAATAACTCACAGTTGGAAATGCCTGGATATTTTCGGGGTGGGCTATTTGATTTGCCTTTTTTAGTTTGAAGTAAAATAAAAAATAAGTGGCTCCTAACCTGTGCCTCCAGCACTCAGTCTACACATACCAATCTCAATTTAGACTATTAGGTCAAGCTGACTTCTGTTCAAAGGCTAATTCTGAACTGAAGCATGAATCTAAAATTCTTGACAATACAGAAAACATTCCTGTGTAGGTCTAAATTTGTCAACCATAGTCTCATGTATTCTATCATTCTTACTGCCTTATTCCCTTACTCTATGGTATATAACATTATTGGTAGTTACCAGAAGTTATCAGAAGGTTTATTTATGATCTGTTCTCACCACTAAACTGGCAGCTCCATGAGCATCAGCCATACCTCTGTCATTTGTGGAACTCACACGGCTCAGCAGAGTGACTGTCACACAAAAATCAACAAACTGCTAGATATTAAATAAATAAGATATGAGGATGCAATGTATAGCACAAGGAATATAATTTTTCCAATAAGTATAGTAACTCTAAATGTAGTATAATCTATAGATATATTGAATCACTGTGTGGTACACCAGAAACTAACATTGTTAATCAACTATACTTCAATAAAAGATAAGTACATAATAAAATCAATGAATACGTAAACATGATGGGGAGGATAAAATATTTTGTACATGTTCTGTCTCCCAAAGAAAGCTACGTGACCGCCACATAAATCTGTGCTGTAAAAGCTAATTCTGGAGAGGTATAATGTAGCAATAAGAGTAAGGTCTTTGATGTCCAGTAGACTAGGATTCAAAACTAGGAATATGCATGGATGGTTGTGTAACTTCAGACAAACTGTATTAGTTTCCTGTGGCTGCATAACAACTTACCAGAAATGGGGTGGCTTAAAGCAACAGATGTTTATTCTCTCAAAATTCTAGAGATTAGAATTCTGAAATCAAGGTACCAGAAGGGCCACACACCCTCCAAAGTTTCTAGGAGATACTTCTTTTAATGTTCCAGACTGTGATTGTTCCAGCATTCCTTGGCTTGTGGCAGCATAGCTCCAAACTCTGTAGCTGCCACCTCAGTCTTTACATAAACATTATGTGTTTCTGTGTTTATTAGCCTTGATTTTCCAGAGGAACAGAACCAAGAGGAGTTATGTCTATCTATCTGTCTGTCTATCTATCTATCTATCTGGAATTGGTTAAGATGAGAAGTCTAAAGATCTACAGTTGGTAAGTGGGAGACCCAGCAGTATAGTTAGTCCAAATCTAAAGGTGTGGGACCCAGGAGAGTGGATGGTGTAAGTTCTAGTTTGACTCAGAGTCGAAAGACAGGAAAAGGCTCATATCCTAGCCCAAAGACAGTAAGGTAGAGAGAGTGAATTCCCTTTTGTCCTATTCAGGCTTTCAATGGATTGGATGAAGGTCATCCATGCAGGGGAGAGCAATCTACTTTATTCAGTCTACCCATTCTCATGTTAATCTCATCAGAATTACCCTCAAGATGCACTCAGAATAATGTTTAACCAACTATTGGGGCACCCTGATGGCCCAGTCAAGCTGACACATACAATTCACTATCATACTGTGTCCTCTACTTTTCTCTCTTTCGTAAGGACACTCTCATTTGACTTAGGGCCCACTCTAACTAAGGATACTCTCATCTTGATCCTTACTTTAATTACATATACAAAGACCCTATTTCCATATAAGGTCACATTCACAGGTAAGAGAGGTTAGGACTTGGACTTATCTTTTTTGAGAACACAATTTAATTCATTACTATATTAGATTTTTAGGGCCACCATAAAAAAAAATACCATAGACTCGGTGACTTAAACAACAGAAATATCTTTTCTCACAATTCTGGATGCTAGAAATTTCCAGAGGAGGTGGTCTCACCTTGGAAATTTAGAAGAGATAGCCCCACCTTTTGGGTCATTTGTCATTTTTTTTTTAAAGTATAACACTTTTGCAGCTGGATCACCCTAGTGGCTCACACTGTAGAATCACAGAAGTCTGCCAGTCTTCCTACATTTTGTCCCATCTCTTTCCCTTGAAATCCAGGCTGGCAGTGTTTCTGGGTATAACTTCATCTCTATTCCTGTCTTCTGCTGAGATGCCTGATTAGGTCCATGAGTCACACCCATAATCTCTTCATCAAGTGATTTTTTTTTTCGAGCCTTGCTCTTGTTCTTCTCTCAAGAATATTTTTTTTTTTCATTTCTTTCAATATGGATAGAAGGAAGGTTTCCAAATCTTCAAGTCCTGGTTTGTTTTTGCTTAACAGTTCCGTTAATTATCTCTCTCTTCTCATATATTCTTGAATACAATAAGGAGAGACCAGACTAAGCCTTCAATATTTTGTTTAGAAATAAATATACAAGTGTATCACTTACAATTTCTATTTTCTAGAATACAATTAAGCCAAGTTCTTTGCCACTTTATAACAAGGATTACCTTTATTTCAGTTTCCAATAATATGTTCCCCATTTCTGTCTGAGAATGCACCAAAATCAGTTTTAAGATCCATTTTCCTACCAACAATCCCTTTTGGGCTTTTTCTAGCATGTGCCTCAAAACTCTTTTAGTATCCATCTGTTGCCTAGTGCCAAAGCCACTTTCATATTTCTAGGTGTTTGTTGAACAGCATCCCACTTCCCAGCACGAAAATCTGTATTCATTTGCTGGGATTGCCATAACAAAATATCACCAACTGGGTGAATTAACCAACAGGAATTTTTCACCGTTCTTGAGGCTTGAAGTTCAAGATTATGGTGCCAGTAGAGTTGATTTCCTCTGAACCCTCTCTCCTTGGATTACTAATGGCCTCCCTCTTGTTGCCTCTTCACATGGCCATCCCTCTGTACACATACAACCCTGGTGTCTCTCTTTGTGTGTTCAAATTTTATCTTCTTATGAGGACTCAAGTCAGATTAGATTAGGATCTCCCTGTATGAACTTTTTTAGCCATAATTACCTCCTTAAAGGCTCTATTTCCATGTACAGTCACAGTATGATTTCTGGAGGTTAAGACTGCAACATATGAATTTTGAGGGGACATAATTAATCCCATAACATTTACTCAGAGATAAATAGGAAAAACATTCTGTATGTGATATAGAAGAAAAACCCCTATCATGAAATTATACCATTGGGTGGTATCAAATTATGGTCACCAAGTCAATCACTATGTGTGAAAAGTTCTAATGTTTGGGTCAAAACCATAGGTCTTTTGAACCACAAAGCCTTGAATTTAGAGAGCTCCAGGAGAACCACAATTAGTGCTATAGATTCATACAACCAAACTTGCATACCTAATGTGAAAGGGAGAGTCCTCTCTTCTGCAAACAAAAGGTAAGATAACCTTCAATGAGCCCAATTTCTCATTAGTGATTGCCAACAAGAATCAGGCCCTACTTTAGGTGTGGGAGATACATCCAGTTTCTAGCAGCTTGAACAAAACAACTAGTTACTTTCTCAAGGTAACTTACACTATAGAGGGGAAGAAAAATACGAAATGAGTATTTTAAAAAATAAATGCAGTGTGTGATAAGAGTTTTGAATACTAGGGATGTTGGTATAGAGAACATATTGGCTGGAATGGAGGAAAAAAAGAGAGTTACTTCAGACTGAGTGGCCAGAAAATCTGTCCAAGGGAGACATTTGAACTGAGATCTGAATAATGAAAAGTGATAATCTAAGAAAAAAGGAAAATATTTCATAAGAATAGAATAATAAGTACAAAGACTCTGAGCCAGGAAAACAGTACCATATTCTAGTAAATTAATTAATTTATTCATTAATTAATAATAAAACAATAATAATAAATGGTGGGTAGCATGATTCCAGTGCTGTAATTTAGGGGCAAAGTGAGGTTGGAGAGATAGGTCTAGAATAACCTATTTTTAAAAGATGGCAATGTATTCCATATTAAAAAAAAACAGTTAATATATTTTAAGTCAGGAAATGACTGAATCTAAAATATATTTTTCAAAAGATACTGTCAGGTGTGTAAAAGATTGTAACTTCTAGCTCAGGCCAAGAAAGAGTAAACTCACCACAGCTAATCTCTTCAAAAGATTACACTAAAACTCTGTATAAAATTCAAAAGAGCAACTATGTGAAAACCTTAAAAGGTAAACAAGGCAGAAAAAGTGTGAAGGGTTAGAATTTAGAGAGCAGGCAGTACAGGGGTGAGATTACTTATTTCCTTCTTACTCTTGTGGCTTTGTTCCAAGGTCAGGCCCATGACATAATATTGCACATCCATGTCATTGGAGTCCCAGAAAGAGCAAGAGGGGCACAGAAAAAAGTTTTGAGTATATAATAGCCAGAAACTGCCCAAGTATCATGAAAGATATAAATTTGCATGTTCAAAGGCTCAGTGAATCCTGAAAAGGATAAACTAAAAGAAGATAATACCTAGACAGATCATAATCAGTCTTTTGAAAACTAAAAATTTTTTAAAGCTATTTAAAGCAGCTAGAGAATATAACACATTACATAATGTAGGGAAGCAATGGTTCAAAAACTATGGATATTTTAACAGAAACTATGGAAGACAAAAAAGAGTGGAACAACATTTCAAAATACTAAAAGAAAAGAACCACCCACTCAGAATTCCATATCCAGTGGAAATATCCTACAAAAATGATCACAAATTAAAGGAATTCTTAGATGAAGGATAAATCAGGGGATTAATTTCCTGAAAACTTGATCTAAAGGAAATGATAAAATAATGTCTTTAGATTGAAGGGAAACAGTACCAGAGGGAAACTTGGAGTTTCAGAAATAAAGGCAAAAGCAGCAGCAATTGTAAATATACAGGTAAATTTAAAAGTTAAGCTTTATCCTCTGAAATCCTTTAAAATATGCATGAGAGTTGCAAGAAAAAGTGGTGACATTGTTTGGTGAGACATTAAATATAGATATAATACACATGACATTATAACATAAATGTCAGTGAGGAAGGGTAAACCATACTGATATGGTTATAAAACTTATTTTCTTGAAATGATAAAATAATAACTTTATGTAAACAGTGAAAGCTTAATCTCTAAAACAGCCAAAAATAAATAAATGTATAGAATAAATATAACAAGGTATGGCCAAAAAACTCCAAGGATAAAAATTCAACTAATTAAAAGGAAAGCAGGAAAAGGAGAACAGAGAAAAAAACTCAAAAAATACAAACATAAAACCAATAGTAAAATGACAGATCTAAGTCAGATTATATCAATATCACAGTAAATGTAAATGGCCTAAACACAGTGATTAAAAAACCATAGACTGTGAAGTTGTATAGAAAAAGTTCGGACACATATTTTCCACACACACACAAAAAAAGTTTACTTTAAATATAAATATGTAGATAGGAGAATCTTTTTCTAAAAAATAGAAAACATGATATCATTTAAAAAACATGAATCAAAAGAAAGTTTGGATGACAAAATTAATATCAGAGAAAGGAAATCTCAGCATAAGAAAAAATAGCCAAAATGAAGAGAAAAATTATATAATGATATAACAGTTAGTTTAACCAAGAAGATTTAAAATTTGTAAATGTGTATGCACCTAAGAAGAAAGTTATAGTGCATGAAGTAAAATCTGATAGAACTGAAGTAGATATAAGCAAATCCAAAAATTTTAGTTGGAGACTTCAACATTCCTTGTTCGTTATCAAAAAAGGAGACAGAAAATCGGTAAGGACATAGAAGACCTGAACAGCACTAAAAGCAGATTTGATCTATTTGATATTTATAGACTAATCCACTCAACAACAGCAGGATACATTTTTTTAAGTGCACATTGAATATTTGTCAAGATAAGACATATTCTTAGCCATAAAATAAAACTCAGCAGTTCAAAGGCTAAAAAAAATCTAAAGTATGGTTTGTAATCTTAAAATAATTAAAATCAGTAGTAAAAAGATATCTTAAAAATCTACAAATATCTGAAAACTAGGTACACTTCTAAAAACTCCATGAGTCAAGAAGAATTCAAAGTGAAGGTAGAAAATATTGTGATTGAATGAAAATAGGGTGGGATTATGTTAAGGCAGTACTTAGGGAGAAATTTATATCATTATATATTTCTATTAGAATAAAAACAAAAGTTTAAATCAGTAATCTTATATTTCCCCTAAAAATTAAAATTAAATAAATAATTAAACTAAAGACATAAGAGCAAATGAAATCAAAAGCAAACAAAATAAGAGAAATAATAAAGATAATAACAGAATTCAACTCCATTGAAATCAGAAAAACTGAAACAAATACAGTGAAAACAAAGCTGTTTCTTTGAATATGTCAATAACTTGATAAACATTTAGGGCTAATTTCATAGCTAAAAATTCATTATTTTAAATAAACCAGTCTATCAGAACACAAGCAGAAGTCATTAAGAATTAGAAAACTAGAATAATCCTATATCTAGCAACAAATTTTAATTCTTTTTTGAATAATTTACAGAAATAAAACCTCCATCCCAGATGGCTGTACTGGTGGTTCCTACTAAACATTTAAGAAATAAATAATACCCATACTATACAAACTCTTCCAGAAAATAAAATGTGTGCACACTCTGAATTTATTTTATAAATCCAGATAGATCTAATCCAGAGTCAAACATTAACACTACATATCAATATTCCTTTGAATGTAGATGTAAAAGCAATGAACAGAATATTAACAAATCAAATACAGAAATATATAAAAAATAATGCATCGTGATCAATTAATGTTAATATTAAAAAGAGCAGATTCAGCATTTGGAAATCAAGTAATGTAATTCATCATATTAGCAGATAAATAAAAGATGTCATCTCAATAGATGCAAAGAAAGCATTTGACAAAATTCAACATCCATTCATATTGAAAACCCTTAGCAAAAAGAAAAAGAAGGAAACATTATTAACTTTAAATTTAATGGTTAAAGACAATATTCCTTTCCCAAGATTGTGATCAAGAAAGGATGTTTGCTCTTTATACTCTAATTCATTATCAAACTAGAGGTCTGAGACAGTGCAAAAAAGGAAATAAGTAGATAATTAGATAAATAGATGATAGATAGGATATGAATTGAAAAAGGAAATAAAACTGTCTCAATTCATTATTTCCTACCAAAAAAGGCTCAATCAATCTCAAACTAATTATATTTAACCTGTTTGTAGCATATAATGTCAATATAAAAGATAATTTATGTTTATAAATGAATGAAAAAACATAAAAGTTTATAAATATACTGAGTTCATGGATTAGAAGATACAAGATTAAATTGTCAGTTCTGCCCAAGTTATTCCATAGATTTAATGAAAACTCAATTAAAATACCAGCTGGATTTTTTGGTAGTTATCAACAAGCTTATTATAAATTTATGGGAAGTCAAAGGTTTGAAATAACCAAAATGATTTTGAAAATGAAGAAATTTGGAGGACTCCCTGCTTTCAAGACTTATTATAAAGCTACAATGGTCAAGAAAATGTGGTATTAATGAAAGGATAAATTCATAGACCAATGAAGTAGAATAGAGAGTCCAGAAATAGGCTCCACATATATGGTCAATTGTTTTTTGTCAAAAATGAAAAGAGTGTTAAATGGGAAAATATATGCTTTTTAACATGTAGTGTCTGAAGTATTTTTAAAAATGCATTATATGCATGTCATCTGCAAAAATAAAAGGGAAAAGAACTTTGACCCATATCTTGTAACTTTACAGAAATGTAACTCAAAATTGATTATGGATTTGAATATAAAACCTAAAACTACAAAACTTTGTGATCTTGGTCTAAGTGAGCATACCTTTGATATGACATGAAAATCCTGATCTAGAAAAAAAAAAGATAAATTAAACTTAAATGTTAAAATGTTTTCTCTGTGAAAGACTCAGCTAAGGGAGTAAAAGACTAGACATAGACTGGGATAAAATAATTGCAAAATTCATATCTGACAAAGAATATGTAACAGATTTTCACCAAAATTATACACAAGTGACAAATAAGCACATGAAAAGATGTCCAATATTATATATACTAATATAATATGTATAATACATACTATTATAATACATATAGTCTCCAAATAATCATTTGCTAGCAAAGATTCACAGTAAATGGAGATTTCTCATTCATTTCTCATAAACATGAAAAATGGTAAAGCCACTCTGGAAAGCAATTTGGCAGTTTCTTATAAAGTCAAATGTATGCATACCATATGATCCAACAATCCAATTTCTAGGAAATCATCAAAGAGAAATTAAAAGCTATGTTCACACAAAATCCTGTGTGTGAATGTATCTAGTAACTTTATTCATAATCATCCCAGACTAGAAACAATACAAATGTCCTGCACTTTGTGAATGGGTAAATAAATTGTAATATATCTCCACAACGGAATACAACTCAGCATTGAAAAAGAACAAACTGCACACAACAATATGGATGAATCTCAAATGCATTTTCCTAAGTGAGAGAATATGATACTGTTTATACAATGTCTTAGAAAAGGTAGACAACAGGAACAGAAAGCAGATCAGTGAGATTGTGAGTGGGAGGTAGGATTTACTATAAAGGAGAAGTAAGAGGGAATTTGGGCAAGCAATGAAACCATTTTGTATGTATTCTTCAAAACTCATAGAGCTGTAAAAGGGTTAATTTACTGATGTAAATGCATATAGAGTGAAAGACTAGATTATAGGAATGAAGATTAAATGATAATACAAATTTAAAAAGAATTGTGGTAGTCAAAGCAAGAAATAAAGATTTGAGCTGGGGTAGTGGAGGTGGAGAGGAAAAAACAGATTCCAGGTGTCTTCAAATTTTAACTGATGGGCTTTGCAAAGAGTTCCTGTCCTGACGGAGGGAGAAAAATCATGCAGCAGTAACCCTTAGGTTTTGGGTGGATCAATGAGCAAGTCTTAAGGATATTTACTGAGACTAAAGGAAGGAACGTTCTGAAAGACGGGTTGATAAAGAAATTAGGAGTTGTATTTTGGAAACATTAATAATTAGATGCCTCACTTGACATCAACCTGTGGATTCCACCACCTCAAATCAACCCATTAAACAGAGATGTTTCCAGTTTCTCAATGCATCAGATACATATAAATCTTTAACCAATCCTTTACCTGAATCTCCCTTTTTATTTTCCTTCACAATAGAGTGAATTTGATGTGCTGTATCCATGATTCTGTTCATTCCTGATCCCTTTCTGACAACCACCCAAAAGTGTAAGCACAGAGGTTGTTTTCAATATTGCAATAACTTCTTCCTTAGATATTCTATATGAGCCTTATCCAATCCGTGAATTTGCCGGCATTTATTTGCATACTGGTGCTTTATTTGCTTCGCATCTTGTTACTCTGCTAATTGCTGAGACAAGATACTGTTCCAAAGGAGCTCCTAGTGGTTGAAAAAGCTACACACACACACACACACACACACACACACACACACACACACACCATCCCTCACCAGTAGGATTAAAGGACATTATAGTTAAAAGGAGGTTATGAGACTGTTCTCTAAGCCTATGACGAAAGCACAAGCTTCGTGTGGCAGAAATGACTATGAGCCTGGAAGAATGGGAAAGGTCTGTACAAACTGAAAACAGGAGTATGCCAGAATTCTCTTTCCATGCCAAAATTTGTGTTTGTTTATGCTGAACAGAAAACAATTGAGCCAATGTGTGTACAATACTTTGTGAACTGTAATGTGCCATATAATTGTCAGTTCCAGCATTATCATTATTAATGTGTGCACCATTATCCTCTCAATCCATGTACTGTGGCTGTTAAACCTGGGTTTTAAAACCAACATTTGCTAACACAATAGTGTTTGCTAAGGCTGAAATGAAAAACCACAATGAGGTAAATCTGACACATTTTTAGTGTTATGGCATGTTTAACTGTTATTTTCCACATGGTAATTCAGAAGGAGGACAAGGGCCTGGAAAAGAGCATTGATCTGAGACTGAGCAGATTTTTGTTGTGGATATACCCCTTTCATTATTTGACTCTGTTACCTCGGGATAGGTTGTTTCTCTCTCTCTCTCTGGTCTTCAGATTCCAGGTGTCTTCAAATTTTAACTGATAGGTCATCTTCAGTGAAGATTCACCATCTGTAAAGTGAAGTGATGGGATAACATGTTCCCCCAGCTTCCTCTCTCATATAACATTGAATGGAAGTGTATATACTAAACAGATGAAAGCACATCAAAGAAAACTTGATAAATACATTTTTTTAAGGACATGGCAGAGCCAGAGAACAAAGTTAGCAGCAGAAATTCTCATTGAATTGAGTCATGTGTATCCTGAGGTGTGCCCAGCTCAGCTGGCCTGGACCTGGAAGCTGTACAGGGCTAGAGTAACACTGTGTGAACATCTGGCCCTGGGGGTGTCAAGTTACTGAGGAAGAAAATGGTACATAGATCAGCTGGACTCAAGCTGTTACTTTTGATGGTTCTGAATCCCAAGGCCTCACACTGGGCAGAACAGTTTCTACAGAGAAGTAAATTCTATCAGTAATAATAATAGCAACAATTGAAGTAAGAGACCACAGTTATTGTAATAATAGCTGGATTTTCTGTGTTTACGCTGTTCAATAGTCAGACACTATTAAAAGAAGTTCATGTGTATAAACTCATATAGTTTTCACAACTCTATAAAGTAGGTACTATTATTAAATGAGGTTTAAGGTAAGTAAACTAATACATAGAAAAGTTAAGTTAATGGCCCACAGTTACATGCTAGTAGGTGGTAAAGCTAGAATTTGAATTTAAGCAATCCACCTCCTTAGGTGGGGATTGCATTCACTATGCTATAAAACACACCCTCACACATGCACACACATACACACACATAGATGCACAGACACACCATTCCTAGAGACATGTATTATCAAACATAGAACACATCCACCATTACCATTGGAGGAATATTTATTGTTTATCCAAATTCAAAATTTTATTTTCTTTTTTAAATTTTCTATCTTACGTGTTTAATATTTTACAGCAACACACGCTTCCTTCTGGTTCTCCCCTTGACAACACTCAATGCCCCTGGAGATCCTGCTGAAATGCCAGTGCACCTGTACAGAGTTAGTGCCTCCTTTAGTAGAATAAACCTCTGTCCCATGTGTTCCCACACCACTCTGACTTGACTCGTCCCCTTCCAACTCTTGTCAGGTTCATTTCATTGGCAGTTAGTTTAGGTTCCACAACGGTGATTTTCTCAAGCTCAGGATAGTGTTTTACACACTGTTGTATACCCAGAGTCTTCCCTGTTCCTGAAATAAAGTAAGTGTTTGGTAAACGTTTGGTAAACGTTTGGTGAATGAATAAATGAGTAGCAAAATACGTTGTCTCCACTGGTCCTCCCAATATCCCTGTGAGCTAAGTAGGGCACCAAGCATAGTCTCCATTTCCCAGAAAATAAAAATGAGGTTCAGAGAAGTAAAATGTCTTCTCTAAGTACCTCCTCAACCCCCATCCCCAGTTATCAGAAAAATAGATCAGGCTAGAAGCCCAAGTCTCTTAACTCTCAGTCCAGGGCCCTGTCTAGCTGTGGTTTAGCTTGTCCTACCCCACAGAGAAATATGTAAACACATGAGACCCTGCAGATGCCTGCAGGTTTGGAAGGGTGACTGCAAACTCCACAAGCAGAGGGGTGCTCCTTTGATGCAGTTGTAGCACACCAAAGGGTGAAACCCAGGTAGTGACCAAAATACCAGCTTTGGGGATTCTGTCATTCATTCAAGCACTATCCACCCACTCACTTATTCATTCAACAAGAAAATTTTGACTGTCAACTAGATTTCAGTTACTCTTTTATTTTTTTTACTATATCAGGAAAATAGATGAAATCTTTGCTCTCATGGAGAGAATGGTTCTGTAGGGAAGACGGAGAGTAACTATATATGCATACCAGATATTGTTGTCATTTTCTTATATCTACTCTTCTAAGCATTCCTGGGGATGCGAGGATGTTTTCTGGACACTCTTGCAGGCAGTCAGAGCTCCTATAGGAGCCCACCAGTAAGAGACATTTTTCACAGATCTGAAAAGGAAAAGAAAACTAAGAGCCAATATCCACCTGTGGAAGCTGAGGCAGACCATTGAGCAGACAGTCAAGGTGGCATTTGCATCAGCTACCAGGTTAACTCCTGTGTAACCACAGTCTTGAGGTTTTTCTGTCAGCTGAGGCCATGGTTGTAGCTTCCTTGTAATTTCAGCTCTTCCATATTTCCTGCTGTTATGTAAGGCTCTGTCTGATCTTTGTTCTCCCAGACCATCCAATGTTTTTTTATGCAAACATTTCCTCTTTTAAAATTTTCCTTCTCAAAATACCTAAGATGTTTTCTGATTTCCTGTTTGAAACCTGAATTATACTGTCAGGTAGCAATAAATTCAGTGGAACAGGAAACAGAGTAAATGGGTAGAGAGTGAGTGAAGTGCTCTTTCAGAGATCATGGAAGGCTTCTCTGAGGAGGTGCATTTGCAGTGAGAACTGAATGCCGAGGCCATGATGATATCTGAGGAAAGTGAGTTCCAGCCCTAAGGAATGGCAAGGACAGGAGACAAACGCCAAGTACATAATTGCTGTCTTCACAGAAAGACCTCAAGGCCAATATGACTGTAAGAATGAGAGAAAAGGAATACGGGGTAGGAAGTGATGTCCACAAGGGAGGCAGGGCTCAGTTCAGGGAGAAACCTGAGGGCCAAAGAGTTTGGATTTTTATCATCAAAATGTTTGGGGAAGGAGAGAGACATGATGAAATATGGTTGGGGTACTCCACCCCATGTCATCAGAGACTGTACCAATTTATCAATTGCTCTCCAATATTAATATTTAATACATGTGTAGAACTGTAAAGCTTACAGAGTGATTTCATATTATTATCTCATTAGATCCTTACATTAACCCTGAAATGTCATTATTCTGGTTTTACAGACCTAGAATCTGAAACTCAGAGAATTGAACAGGGAAACTGAGATAAAGCAGGTGGGAAGAGACAAAGCTAATAATTAGCTTCATGTCTTCTGATTTAAAGTCAAGAGTTCACTCTGCTAGACCACAGGTGGCCTTGTGACATAAGAATAAGATGACCTCTCTTCACCATGGGAAGTTATATTAATGCGTATTTATAGATCATTTACACTTTATAAGGCACTTCAAAGTGATGGACCCATGACTTGGTAGAGGCAGAATGAATCCAGATTCCTAATAGTTAAGGTCTTGTTAAGTCCTTCAGCACTGCTTCTCAAATGTTGTGCATTCAAAAAAATGCGACTCCATTCAAGATGAAGATTCCAATTCGATAGGACTGAAGCAGGTCTGAATTCTGCCTTTGTGACGAGGTCTCAGGTGGGGCCGATATTGCTGGCCCAGAAGCCACACTTTGAGTAGCCAGACTCTCCAGCACAATACCAAGTTAACTGTTCACTCAAGATATAGTTTTGAGTCTACATTCCATGTTTGGGTCTGTGAGAACAAGCATACGGTGATTTCTAAGGCCAATGGTATACACTAAAATGTTTGAAAAGAAAAGTGATTGGTATCTATTAACATAAACCAGTTATGAACTGATTTCAAAGCCTTTTGCTTTTGCTTTCAAAATATCTAGATTTGGACTCTATTCAACATTTTTGTAACAAATATTTCTGAGTTAAAATCCTAAATGTGTTTGCTCAGACTTAAACATTTCACTATGCTGAGGATTATGATTTTGTTAATTGAATACAGTCCATAAAAAAGTTAAATATTTTTTTATTTATTTAATCATTCAGGGAAATTTTTTTTGGAATAAGGAATCAATTACTTTTGAAAATCTGAAAAAAAACATGTTATAACTGAAGAATGGTCTTATATCAGGAGTTACATAATATTACTTTAATGGCTTTCAAGTATAAAATATGGCCATTTTACCAAATTAATGAATATATTTAATTGCAGGTTGTATACTGTGAACTATTGATCCAATAATTATTCAAACAGATTATTAAAAAGAAATGATTCATTTTTTATGTTAACCCTTTAAGCAATGCTTCTACATTATTTACAATTTGAGAGCTAGGAATAAAAGAATTTTTAGTACAAAACAATATTTTTAATGTAGGGTAAGGCCTTGTGGGAGTCCAAGGTAACATTATACAATCAAAAATTAACTAACTTTAAATTTCAGTAGGGGAAAAATGATACCTTTTTTCTTCAGTTAAATATTTTAATTGCAGGACTGTGCACTGGGAGTTATGAACCTTTCCGATGTAACTGAAATATTTCATATGAAGTATAAAATATTTTAAGTGCTCTGCAGGTTTCTCAAAAAAGAATTGAAGAGGTATTCTTTTCTGTCCTTTTTTTTTTTTTTTTTGGCTCCTAGAAAAGAATTTTCTCCTTAATTCAGTAGTTTTTACTTTTATATTAAGAACAAAGGGGAAGAGGAGGGGTCCACAGTCATGGTGTAGAAAGATCCTGAAGTCATGGACACACTGAGTCTACACCTACATATAGAGCAGTTTTTCTTAAAGAACACATGACGGTTGACTGAACAGGTACTGCACACAGAAGAACCACATAGAAATGGGTAGGAAAGACAGAGACATGGTATCCATGGGAACTCCACCCCCAATGCAGTAGGCAGTGATAATGCCGAGGGGTCCAAAGCAGACTTACCCACTTTAGGATACAGTGATAAAACAGCAGTTTAAAGGACACATGGACTATATGAGAAGGAAATCCATTTACTAACCCTAGAGCTTCTGCCAAATGGGCAGGGAACTTCTGGAACCAACCGCAGGATTGGAAACATCAGTGAGCATCATTGTTCGAGTCCCCCCAGAGACTGCCCCGGGACACACCCCCTCTAGCCTCAGCCACCCTGCAGAGTCAGCTTGGGTCCAGCACTCCCCAGCCTACATGCCAAAACCACCAGCTGTAAGCAGTCTACACAGGGCATGCTCCCACACAAGGCCACTTCTTCAAGATAAGGAGAGGTAGCTGTTTTGCCTAATTCATAGAAACAAAAAACAGAAGCCAAACAAAATGAGGAGACAGAGAAATATATTCCAAATGAAACAAAATAAGACTCCAGGGGAGAGAAACAAACAAACAAAAAATAATGAAATGGAGATAAGTGATTTACCTGTTAAAGAGTTCAAAGAAAATGTTTTAGGTATCTCACCGAACTCAGGAGAAGAATGGAAGAACTCAGTGAGAACTTCAACAAGGCCTTAGAAAATATAAGAAAGAACCAATCAGGAATGAAGAATACAACAACTGAAATAAAAAATACACTAGAGGGAATCAACAGCAGATTAGATAATACAGAAAAATGGGTAAGTGAATTGGAAGACAGAATAATGGAAATCACTTAATCAGAAGAGCAAAAAGAACAAAGAATTTGTTTTTTTTTTTTAATGAGGAGAATTTAAGGCACCTCTGAGACAACATCAAGCATGCTAACATTCATATTATAGGGGTCCCAGAAGGTGAAGAGAGAAAGGGACAGAAAACTTATTTGAAAAAATTATGGCTGAAAACCTTCCTGACCTGGGGGAGGAAACAGACATCCAGGAGCAGCAATCACAGAGAGTCTCAAACAAGGTGAGTCTAAAGAGATCTACACCCTTGTATATTATATTTAAAATGGAAAGGGTTAAAAATAAAGGCAGAATCTTAAAATCAGCAAGAGAAAAACAACTAGCCACACACAAAGAAAACTTTGTAAGATTCTCAGCTGATTTTGCAGCACAAATTTTACAGGCCAGAAAGAAATTTAAAAAGGAATCAAAAAAAAAAATTTCAACCTAGAATACTTTATTTGGCTTGGTTATCATTCAGAACTGGGGAGCAGTAGTTTCCCAGACAAGGAAAAACTAAAGAGTTTATCACCATTAAACCAGACTTACTGGAAATGTGCAAGGGTCTTTTAAAGTGGAAAGAAAAGGCCACAACAAGAAATAACAAAATATGTGATAGGAAAAATCTCAGTGGTAAAGGCAGATGTATAGTAAAGGCAGTGGATTGGCCACTTAAAAATCTAATATGATGGTTAAAAGACAAAAGTGTAAAATCAACGATAACTACAGTAGGTTGTTAAGGGATACACAAAATAAAAAGATGTAAAATATGACAAAAAAAATAAAATGTTGGGGATGGATAAGGTGGTAAAAATGTAGAGTTTGAGAACCAACCAGTGGCCTAGAATGGAGGAAAGGGAGTAGGGTGGAAAAAAGACACTGGTAACATGTGTTTAGGAAGTAGAACCAACAGGGGATGGTTACTGAGTAGAGCTAATTTAGATTCTGCTTAGGTTAAAAGGGTTTAGTATGATTTCATTTTGTCTTCAAAACACTTTTTCCCTTAAGTATGAAAGTTTTTTATAATCTTTCTGCTAAAAGCATAAGTCTTGCTTGGAAAAATCTAATATTTTCTGTCAGGCAATTTAGCAATTCATATACTTACTTTAATTAACAATTGTGTCTAAACAAAACCTATTGCATAAAAGAGCTTTGAATGAAACACAAGAATTAGCTGGAAAAATTAAGGGTGGTAATATGGAGTAAGAATGACGGGAATGATGATTTCCTAAACAAATAAACAAAATTACTTGCAACATTTACTGTAAACCACCCATGAAATATCTGACACTCTAAATGGAAAGGAAATGTCCTTGCTGCTTTATAAAATACTATATTTCATATTAGAGAATGAACTTTAATTAGAGAAACACGGTGTCAAATTAGTAATAAATGTTTTAAAACAAACTGAGATAATGAAACAATGGGAACACTGCCGTTAATGGAAAATCCACTGTAAATTGCAAAGAATTTACATTTTCCAAGAGCACACAGTCAAAAGCATAGAAATGACAAAAGGTTACACACAGTTTGGATGTTCTTTAACATGGTTGAAATTATCACAAATAACTGGTGTGTGTAACACCTAAAATTTCTGGAGCTTAAATATTCATGGGTAGAGTGCTTCTCGCAAGACACACTGAGGAGGTGAAGCAAGAGTGTCAGAGGACCCCAGCCCGCCAAGACCCCAAGGCTGGGGTTGGGAGACCAGGGGTCAGACTGGACGCCACACCCCCTGTCTTCCAACACAACTGAGAGGTGGGGAGGAGAGGGGAGGGGCCCCAGGCAGAATAAGAAGTGTGGCCCAGTTCGCCATGAATGTCCATCCATCAACTGGCGTGGCCTAGGCCCAGACCTGGTGAGCCAGATGTCACCAGACCCATCAATCGACATCAAAGATAGAGAGGCTTTTGTCATTTATGGTGGAATTGAAGATAAGAAAGAAAATCAAAGGGAGAAGACAACTTCAGGAAAAGCCAGTAAAGAGTGCTAAGAAGAGAAGACTGAGGCACAGAGGTGGAATCCTTCACCTGCCATCACACAGCTGCTGTGGCTGACAGGGTCTTGGTGCTCCAGCCAGGTGTCAAGCCTGAGCTTCTGCATTGGGAGAGTTGAGTTCAGGACATTGGTCCACCAGACACCTCCCAGCTCCATGTAATATCATATGGTGAAAGCTCTCCCAGAGATCTCTATCTCAATGCTAAGACCCAGCTCCACTCAGTGAACAGCAAGCTACAGTGCTGGACACCCTATGCCAAACAACAGGCAAGACAGGAACACAACTCCACCATTAGCAGAGAGCCTGCCTTAAATCATAATAAGGTCACAGATACCCCAAAACACAACATCGGATGCAGTCCTGCCCACCTCCACCAGAACACAGGCAACAGTCTCCTCGACCAGGAAGCCTACATAACCCACTGAGCCCACATTAGCCACTGGAGGCAGACAACAAAACAATGGGAACTAAGAACCTGCAGCCTGCAAAAAGACCACACACATAGTAAGCTGAGCAACATGAGAAAACAGAGAAACACACAGCAGATGAAGGAGCAAGGTAAAAAAAACCCAGACCAAACAAATGAAGAGGAAATAGGCAGTCTACTTGAAAAAGGATTCAGAGGAATGAAAACAAAGATGATGCAAAATTATGGAAAAAGAAAGAAGAAAATAAAAAAAAACATTTAACAAGGACCTATGAGAACTAAAGAGCAAGCAAACACTGATGAAGAGCAAAATAAATGAAATTTTAAATTCTCTAGAAAGAATCAATAGCATAGTAATAGAGGTAGAAGACTGGATAAGTGACCTTGAAGATAAAATAGTGGAAATAAATACCACAGAACAGAATAAAGAAAAAAGAATGAAAAGAATTGAGGACAGTCTCAGAGACCACTGGGACAACATTAAACACACCAACATTCAAATTATAGTGGTCCCAGAAGAAGAAGAGAAAAAAAGGGACTGAGAAAATATTTGAGGAGATTATATGGAAAGCTTCCCTAATAAGGGAAAGAAAATAAACAAGTCCAGGAAGTGTAGAGAGCCCCATACAGGATAAATCCAAGGAGAAACACACCAAGACACATATCACTCAAACTATCAAAAATTAAAAACAAAGAAAAAATATTAAAAGCAGCAAGGAAAAAACAACAAATAACATAAAAGGGAATCCCCATAAGGTTAACAGCTGATCTTTCAGCAGAAACTCTGCAAGCCAGAAGGGAGTGGCAAGATATATTAAAAATGATGAAAGGGGAAAACTTACAGCCAAGATTATGCTACCATCAAGGATCTCATTCAGATTCGAGGCAGAAATTAAAACCTTTACAGACAAACAAAAGCTAAAAGAATTCAACACCAATGAACCAGCTTTACAACAAATGCTAATGGAACTTCTCTAGGCAGGAAAAACAAGAGAAGGAAAAGACCTACAATAACAAACCCAAAACAATTCATAAAATGGTAATAGGAACATACACATCAATAATTGCCTTAAATGTAAATGGATTAAATGCTTGAACCAAAAGACATAGACTGGCTGAATGGATAGAAAAAAAAGACCTGTATATATCCTGTCTATGAGAGACCCACTTCAGACCTAAAGACACATACAGACTGAAAGTGAGGGGATGGAAAAAGACATTCCATGCAAATGGAAAGCAAGAGAAAGCTGGAGTAGCAATTCTTCATATCAGACAAAATAAACTTTAAAATAAAGACTATTACAAGAGACAAAAAGGACACTACATAATGATCAAGGGATCAATCCAAGAAGAAGTTTTAACAATTGTAAATATTTATGCAACCAACATAGGAGCACCTCAATACATAAGGCAAATGCTAACAGCCTTAAAAGGGGAAGTCAAGAGTAACACAATCATAGTAGGGGACTTTAACACCCACTTTTACCAATGGACAGATCATCCAAAATGAAAATAAACAAGGAAACACAAGCTTTAAATGATACATTAAATAAGATGGACTTAATTGATATTTACAGGACATTCTATCCAAAAAAAACAAAATGCACTTTCTTCTCAAGTGTTCATGGAACATTCTCCACAATAGATCATATCTTGGTAACAAATGAAACCTAGGTAAATTTAAGAAAATTGAAATCGTATCAGATATCTTTTCTGACCACAACGTTATGACACTAGATATCAATTATAGGAAAAAAATCTGTAAAAAATACAAACCCATGGTGGTTTAAAAATACACTACTAAATAACCAGGAGATCACTGAAGAAGTCAAAGAGGAAATAAAAAAAAAAAAAGAGAAAACCTAGAAACAAATGACAATGAAAACATGACAATGCAAAACTTATGGGGTGCAGCAAAAGCAGTTCTAAGAGGGAAGTTTATAGTAATACAATCCTACCGCAAGAAGCAAGAAACATCTCAAATAAATAACCTAACTTTAAACCTAAAGCAATTAGAGAAAGAAGACGAAAAAAATCCCCAAAGTTAACAGAAGGAAAGAAATCATAAAGATCAGATAAGAAATAAATGAAAAAGAAATGAAGGAAACAAGAGCAAAGATCAATAAAACTAAAAGATGGTTCTTTGAGAAGATAAACAAACTTGATAAACCATAAACCAGACTCATCAAGAGAAAAAGGGAGAAGACTCAAATCAATAGAATTAGAAATGAAAAAGGAGAAGAAACAACTGACACAGCAGAAATAAAAAGGATCATGAGATTACTAAAAGCAACTATATGCCATTAAAATGGACAATGTGGAAGAAATGGACAAATGCCTAGAAAAGCATAACCTTCCAAGACAGAACTAGGAAGATATAGAAAATATAAACAGACCAATCACAAGCACTGAAATTGAAACTATGATTAAAAATCCTCCAACAAAAAAAAGCCCAGGACCAGATGGCTTCACAGGTGAATTCTATCAAACATTTAGAGAAGAACTAACACCTATCCTCAAATTCTTCCAAAATAAAGCAGAGAGAGGAAAACTCCCAAGCTCATTCTACGAGGCCACCATCACCTTGATATCAAAATCAGACAAAGATGGTGCAAAAGAGAAAATTACGGGCCAATATCACTGATGAATATAGACGTAAAATTCCTCAACAAAATACTAGCAAAAAGAATCCAACAGCACATTAAAAGGATCATACACGATGATCAAGTGGGGTTTATCCCAGGAACGCAAGGATTCTTCAACATATGAAAATCATTTGATGTGATATGCCATATTAACAAATTGAAGGAGGAAAACCAAAACACGAAAACTTTTGACAAAATTTAACACCAAGTTATGATAAAAGCTCTGCAGAAACTACACATAGAGGAAACTTACCTCAACATAATAAAGGCCATATATGACAAACTCACAGCCAACATTGTTCTCAATGGCAAAAAAACTGAAACTATTTCCTCTAAGATCAGGAATGAGACAAGGTTGTCCACTCTCACCAATATTATTCAACATAGTTTTGGAAATTTTAGCTATAGCAATTAGAAAAGAAAAAGAAATAAAAGGAATCCAAATCAAAAAGAAGAAGTAAAGCTGTCACTCTTTGCAGATGACATGATACTATACATAGAGGATCCTAAAGATGCTACCAGAAAACTACTAGAGCTAATCAATGAATTTGGTAAAGTTGTAGGATACAAAATTAATGCACAGAAATCTCTTGCATTCCTATACAATAATGGTGAAGAATCTGAAAGAGAAATTAAGGAAACACTCCCATTTACCAGTGCAACATAAAGAATAAAATACCTAGGAATAAACCTACCTAAGGAGAAAAAAGACCTGTATGCAGAAAACTATAAGACACTGGTGAAAGAAATTAAAGGTGGTACAAACAGATGGAGAGATATACCATGTTCTTGGATTGGAAGAATCAACATTGCGAAGATGATTATACTACCCAAAGCAATCTACGTATTCAATGCAATCCTTATCAAACTACAGAACTAGAACAAAATTTCACAATTTGTATGGAAACACAAAAGACCCCGAATTTCCAAAGCAATCTTGAGAAAGAAAAACGGAGCTGGAGGAATCAGGCTCCTGGACTTCAAACGATACTACAAAGCTACAGTAATCAAGGCAGTATGGTACTGGCACAAAAACAGAAATATAGATCAATGGAACAGGATAGAAAGCCCAGAGATAAACCTATGCACATATGGTCACCTTATCTTTGATAAAGCAGAAAATAATACACAATGAAGAAAAGCCAGCCTCTTCAATAAGTGGTGTGGGAAAATTGACCAGCTACATGTAAAAGAATGAAATTAGAACACTCCCTAACACCATACACAAAAATAAACTCTAGATGGATTAAAGACCTAAATGTAAAGCAGACACTATAAAACTCTTAGAGGAAAACATAGGCAGAACACTCTATGACATAAATCACAGCAAGATCCTTTTTGACACACCTCCTAGAGAAATGGAAAGAAAATAAACATAAACAAGTGGGACCTAATGAAACTTAAAAGCTTTTTTACAGCAAAGGAAACCATAAACAAGATGAAAAGACAACCCTCAGAATGGGAGAAAATATTTGCACATGAAGAAACTGACAAATGATTAATCTCCAAAATATACAAGAAGCTCATGTAGCTCAATATCACAAAAACAGTAACCCAATCCAAAAATGGGCAGAAGACCTAAATAGACATTTCTCCAAAGAAGATATTCAGATTGCCAACAAACACATGAAAAGATGCTGAACATCACTAATTATTAGAGAAATGCAAATCAAAACTACAATGAAGTATCACCTCACACTGGTCAGAATGGCCATCATCAAAAAATATACAAACAATAAATGCTGGAAAGGGTGTGGAGAAAAGGGAACCCTCTTGCACTGTTGGTGAGAATATAAATTGAAACAGCCACTATGGAGACCAGTATGGTGGTTCCTTAAAAAACTAAAAATAGAACTACCATATTACCCAGCAATCCCACTACTGGGCATATACTCTGAGAAAACCATAATTCAAAAAGAGTCATGTACCACAATGTTCTTTGCAGACCTATTTACAATAGCCAGGACATGGAAGCAACTTAAGTGTCCATCTACAGATGAATGGATAAAGAAGATGTGGCATGTATATACAATGGAATATTACTCAGCCATAAAAAGAAACAAAATTGAGTTATTTGCAGTGAGGATGGACCTAGAGACTCTCATGCAGAGTGAAGAAAGTCAGAAAGAAAAACAAATACCATATGTGAACACATATTTACAGAATCTAAAAAAAAAATGATTCTGCAGAACCTAGCGATAAAGGAATAAAGACACAGACAGAGAATGGACTTGAGGACATGGGGAGAGGGAAGTATAAGTTAGGAAAAAGTGCGAGAGTGGCATTGACATATATACACTATCAAATATAAAATAGATAGCTAGTGGGAAGCAGCACATAGCACAGGGAGAGCAGCTCAGTGCTTTGTGTCCACCTAGAAGGGTGGGATAGGGAGGGTGGAAGGGAAGTACAAGAGGGAGGAGATATGGGGATATATGCATACATAAAGCTGATTCACTTTGTTATACAGCTACAGCTAACACAATATTGTAAAGCAATTATACGCCAATAAAAATGTTAAATAAAAAGAAATTGCATTGTATGATGAGTCCGTGCACTTTACTTTTCAGCTTTACAATGTTGGGTAAACTGTTTACCTTAAGCCTATGTCATATTATATGTGAAACAGAAATAATGACCACTGTTCTGGCAGCACAAGTGGCTTTATGTGGCATGTGAGATGGTGATGTGACTCCATTGAAAGACCCCAAACTTTGATGTCCATGAATTTCAACTCCAGAATTCTAACTATGTGCCCTGGGACAACAAAATTTGTGTTTCTGAATATCAGTTTTCTAACTTGCAAAATGAAGATAAAATGCCTCTCTCAAAATGGTTGTGAGAATTGTATGAAGTGATGCAAGTATAAATTTCGACATGTAGGAGGTGTTTAATAATAGCAATTAACACCATTACTAATGAACACAAAGATATTTTGTATATTCAGTAGACATTGGGGCCATCTTATTTATTTTTACTTGTCACATTGGTATTTTTAGACACTTTATTTGATAATATAAACACAACCATAAAAAGACCAAACATTCTCTCTTCTTATGACATGGATTCTGGGTGAATAAGTAACATCTGTATAAGTCTGCAGTGGTTGATTAAAGATAGCCACACATTTTTCACCACTCGTTTAACCAAAAGTTAAGGCCTATTTCCCTCCCCTTGAACCTGAGTTGACCTGTGGCTGTTTTGACCAATAGAGCACAGGGAAAGTGATGCTTCGCATGTTCCATGTTCTGAATCTAGACTTTGGGAGGATTGGGAGCTTCTGCCTTGCCTCTGGAAGCCCTGAGTCCCCCAACTCGCATGCTAGAGAGAGCATGTGGAAGAGCTCTAAAGGGAGGGGGTGATGGCACAGCTAAGTCCGACCTCCAACTCCCCTTCTAAGGCACAGGCATGAGAGTGAAGCCACCACTTAAAAATCACAGAATGACCCAACCAATACCACATGAAGCAGAAAATTGACCAGCTGAACCCTGCTTGAGTTCTCGACCCACAAAAGCATGAGATGTAAGAAAAACTTTGTTCTTTTAGGTCACTAAGCTTTGGATAGTTTGCTGTACAGCAATAGATAACTAAAATGTCTGTCTCTTCAGGCACCTGCTTCCCCCAGGGATTCCCTTTGCTTCCCTTGTTCAAGACAAGTAAATGACTATTTGCCTGTCATGCTGAAGAATGGAGATGTTAACTTGTTAACAACAATGACCATCCTCTTGCTTTTCTAGAATTTTCCAGACTCTTTATTACTACTATTTCTTGGTACATGCTATTTTCACTGCCTGGAAAATAGAATTTCTTTTCTCCCCTCACTGTTCATCCTGACTATTAGCTTTATTATTATAACATTGTGATTTTATTTTTGAATTTGCTCTCTAGGGAAAAATGAAATTAGGTGTATTCTAGAATCAAGCGAGAAATGCAAACTCTCTCTGCATTTAATGACTCAGTCTGAACCACTTCACTTAGAGATTTGATCAAACACTAACATGGATTCTAGCAGCTTAAAGCTGTGTCCCCAGGATGCCCCCAGACTCCTTAAAATGCCTGCCTAAGGAAGCTCAGCAGTACCAGGAGAACTGTTTATTCCAGCCAAAACTTGATGATAGGATTGTAAATCCCTGAACCCCCTTTAGAACAGCTAAGGTGGCAGTGATAAATCATTTACCTGCCCTTTGGGATATGAACCTTCTATCAACCTGAACTGTCTCCTCAAGGACCTGGGAGCATACTCTCTGAAATGCAGACAATTTAGGAGATAATTCTAACCTCCCAGTCCTCTGGGAGGGTAAAGGCCTAGCTTGATTGGAACCTTGCTCCAAATTGCACAACTGCCCCCTGTCATCAAGAAGTTTGTTTCCCCTCCCTCCAGATAAGTTCTGATTAGCAAACACAGATGATGTGGTCACATGAACAAAACTGCCTTCAATGCCTTTGAGCACCTTTCCTTTAATACACCCTAGCATTTAAAAAGTTTCCTGCTTTTTATTTAGGCAAAGTCGAGCTCAGTTTACACTGGACCTCCTTCCCTGTTGTAGAAAGTGTACAAGGTAAATCCTCCTTTAGTGTCTAGCTTATTTCTCTTTGATGAAACAGTTCATGAGGGAGAGAGAGAAAGAAGAAGAGGGAAAGGGAAAAAAAGAGGTGTTTCTTATAAGTGGTTCTATGGATAAGTGGTGAAACAAAATAAAATGAAATTTTCAGAGTTGCTTGGTCAAGACTTGGAGGGCCTTATATGCCATGAGGAGGAGTGTGGACTTTATAATGCAAAGAAGAGAGATACATGTTATAAACTGAAGAGGTCCTTAGTGATTATAGAAGTCCTAGAACTCAGGATATATTTTAGTCTTTTGTCTGCTGTCCTTACCTTTTCTCTGATATTCTTATTTACCACTACTTTTCTTCTCTATCATCATTTAGAATTTTTAAAGGAAGGATCCTTTTTTTTTTTCAGTATATATTACCTGTTATGAACTTCAACAAATTCAAGTCTATATGCATGTTGAATGACCTCTATATGCATGTTGAATGACTTTTGGATGTATACTTGTTTACAGTCAAAATTTCACCAATCTAATTTGACTCTGATGATCAGCTGCTTCAGAACTCATGTCAGGTCTTCAGGTAAAAGAGTCTCTGCTGATCTAATACCAAACATTTTTTTAATGAAAACAAAATACATAGTGCCAGATAGAAATCTGCAGCAGGACATCTAGAATTCTTATTCATGATCACTTGGAAAGATTTCTATAGATAATATGAGAGGCTTGTTTTCATTCTATTCTTTTGTTAGCTCATTCATTCAGCAAACAATTTCTGAAGACTGTATTTCCAGGCAATAAGCTAGAAAATTAATCCTGAAAAATGTACAGTTATACTCTTAAAGGACACCACAAGCTAGATATAGACAGACACACATAGACAATTTTTTTTTTTTTTTTTTTGGTACACGGGGCATGAACCCGTATCCCCTGCATCGGCAGGTGGACTCTCAACCACTGCACCAACAGGGAAGCCCACACATAGACAATTTTAACGCAACTTACTATTTGGTTCATTTAAGTAGTACTAGACTTGTCAGACCATAAAATTGATTGAAGAGCTTATAAACATTAAGGTTTATAGGTGCCTCCACTGGAAGTTTTAATTGCACTGACTTGGATCTGGTCTGGGAATCTGTTTTTCAAAGGTTCCTAAGTGTGTGTGTGTGTGTGTGTGTGTGTGTGTGTGTGTGTGTGTGTTTTAAGATTGGCAGGTTTTGGCAGTATTGTATTGAAGGTTAGCACCAGGTGTTATGGGAATAATGAGGGATACCCTGGATCCAGGGAATGACAAAAAGGAAGGAACAATATGAATGGGAGTTTTCAGGATGTATAGGAGTTCACCAAGCAAACCAGGTGAGGTGAGTCTTTTTCAAACAGAGTGAACATTGTGTTCCAAATTACAGAAGCAAAATCGTAGCCAGTACATTTGAGAAAAATAAGCAACTAGATAATAATGAAATTAATATGAAAATGCAGAAAAGTCCAAGACTAAGGCACAAAAATATAAGAAGAGAATTGTCAACAAAGGGCCTTTTAAGCTTTCTTGTGGAATTTTGAAACTATCTATTGAATGGCTTTCAACACAGGTTGACCATGTAGCAAAATGGAATTCAAACTAAAAATGGGTGACCATAGCCTCTACACTATTTAAGAGGGTCTTAAAATAGTCCTGGAGATCTCTGATGAGGGAATATTTTACATATATTATGGGAAAACTATGGGGTTTTCAATCAGTCCCATCTGGGCCCTTTTCTTCTCCTCAGTATACATACTTAACTACCATGACTCACTTTTTTATTAGTGAAATAGGGATAATCATAACTGCCTTTCAAGATTCTATGAAATTTAATCAGTTAAAAGCAGATAAACAAGCCACATGTAAATCTGGTAGTGACATGACTCAGGACAGAGAGATATAGGAACCTTCAGAAGGCTGATGTATGTATACATTATCTGATTTAATTTCCACATGATTCCAAAATGCTGATTGCTATATTCATTGTAGAAATGGTAAAAGCTGAGACTCAGAGAAGCTACTCTATTTTGTCTAATAACACAGAACTAAGCCAAATAGCTAGACAAGATTGAAACCCAGGTCTGAACTTCAAAGCTGCATATTCTCTTGGTCCACTTTACTTCTCCCAAACTTGCCTCTAAAAGAATTTGCCTGAGTCATAGAAGGGGTTCACTATATGTTCTTTCTCATTGTCATCTCTGCTTCACACTTTACACATCTGGGTACAGGCAGACAATGTACTTCTGGTTTATATCAAACCACTGTTTCTCAACTGACAATGGTGTTCTCCTTCATAATTGACTCAATGCTCCTGAAGTATCAAGCTATGGTTCACTTCAACAAGCTTTTTTTTTGGCAAATGTCATGTTAAACAAATGTAGTGCAGTAGATAGTTACAAACCATGATGCACGATGCTGTAGAAATAAGAACAGCTTGGTCCCTGCTTGCAATGGAAGGACACATTATTCTGAGGGGTAAAGAAGGATATGTCTGGGGTCAGAAGATCTGGGTTCAATATTTCACATCTACCACTTACCAGCTATGTGAAAGTAGCTCAAGCACCATGAGTCTCAGCTTCCCATTCTATAAAATGGCGATAATTACAGTACCTATCTTCTTGCTTACTGTAATTAAATTGGATAATACCTATATGTGTAAAATGCTTAGCACCTAGTGCGTTGTCCATAATAGATTTTAGCCACTGTCATCATCATCATTACCATTTTATTACTGTTATTATTATTAGAGGTTTTAATATGGTATGAGACATGGAAATTACTAACTACTACCCAGGATGAATTGAGTTAGTTATAACAGATACAATAAGAAGGCATAATTCTGACCAAAAGATAAGGAAAGAAGCTTGAGAGAAGGCTTATTCTTAGGGTGAAAAGTGCCCTGGGTTGAGAGTAAGCCGATCGAATTTGAGTCCTGAGTCTGCAATTGCCTGACTGTTTGACTTAACTACAGTCCTTTCAGCTCTTGTGAACCTTATTTTTTTTTCTTGGTGAAAAGGAGTTTGTATACCCACCATGTGCTGCTCTTTGTGATGTTGTGAGGTTTACCCAAGACAGCCTCTGTTGAATTGCTGGGCTCCCTATTCACTCCCCTGGACACTTCTGGAGGCAGAACCCCATAGGTCAGCTCCCATCAACTCTGATTTTCCCAGATTCTCCACAGGCACACAGTTCCATGCCCACTGTCCATCTGCAGAGATCCAGAATTTCCTCCTCACCATTTCTTATTTCTCCAAAGAGCCCAATGTGCCTCTAGTCTTTCACGCTAGATTCACCTGGCCAGATGTGAACTTTAACACTCACCAAGCTTTGATCAAAGTGTCTCATCCTCAAAGGCCTCATCTCTGTGTTCACTGGGATCCTGCTGTCCTGCTCCTCTAGTGTTTTATCTGAAATTGTCCCTTTAGGTGTAAACACAGTCCGGCTTTCTCCGTGTTTTTCCATATTTATGTTCAGTTTACATCTACCCTGGTATGTCCTACTTCTGGACGCTCCAGTCAATATTCCTATAGACCCTAACTCAAGCTCTAAGTCCTCTTTTTAGCATTTATAACATCCATTCGAATCACTGAGAAAGATGCATCTGGGAATAAATAGACCTTCTCAGATATCAGAACATCTCCTATCCTACCAAATAAAAGTGGAATGGTGGTGTCATCAAAAATAAGTGTAATGGCAAATGACATCCTTGAGCTGGGATGCTCCTTATAATCTAAATTCTCTGATATTCTGGCTAGGATGCTAAACAGAGTTAATTTACTCATCCTCATGAACCGAGGGAAATGTGTGCACAGCAGTCAGTGTATAGGAAACAATGCAAAAAAAAAAAAAAAGTCCAAACAGAAGCTCAGTGGCAAGTCCTTTCACCTTGGTATTTTTTAGATAGTTTCCTTTGAAGCACCTGAAATAATTATCAAAAATGGCCATGCCTAGGACATATAGCACCAAGAACATTATGGGCCCTGAACAAAGAATTTAAGATTATGACAATGATGATGATCATCATCATAGCATGTAGATCTTGGCATTCTGGCTCCTCAAACAGCCATATCCAATTTGAAATGCCTTTACTGAGTCATGCTGCAATATATTGTTTTGCTTTTAAGGAAACACCCAGCAAGTTTCATGATCAGCTAAAAGTTGGATAGTCATATGAAGCAGATCAGGCAAGATAGCCGAGCACACTTAGTCTAGAAATATTGATAATATTCATTTGGTACAGGCATGTAGTTCCTTAAATCTGAGTGTGCCTCATATGACTGGCTACTCAACAGTGATCATTGATCAGGGCTTATTTTGGTTTGGTTTGGTTTTGTTTTCTTGTGTTTTGCTTTGTTTTTGTACAATAGTCTGAACCAAATTGGTTTAATTCATATCTATAGAGCACTCCACCAAACAACAGCAGCACTCACATTCTTTCAAGTACACACAGAACATCAATCAAAACAGACTGTATGTTGAACCATAGAACAAATCTCAATATAGTTAAAAGGACTGAATTTATATAGGACATGTTCTCTGACCACAAATAAACTAAATTAAAAATAGTAACCAAGATATCCACAAAATTCTCAAAAGTTGTATTACATTGAACAACATATGTGTAAATAACCCTCAAGTCATAAAAGTAGTGACAAAGGAAATAAAGTATTTTGAACGGAATGAAAATGCAAATGCAACATCACAATTTATGGGATGTAGTGAAGACATGCTTAGAGGGAAATTATAGCTTTAAATGTTCATATTAAAAAAGAAGACAAGTCATTTCTCTTAAACGAGCTTCCAAATTTCATAACTGCAGTTCCCTTATATTCTGCTAGATGATGATGTTGAAGGAGTTACTGCCAGTTTTCAAATGTATTATATAGTCGGTATGTATTTTGTTTACTTTTGTGAATAATAGAGGGAGATAAGAAGCAAAGAAGTATGTACTAAGGTCCTACTGAGTAACAAATCGTGCACTTAAATGAAACATATTTTTTTCTTTTTTTTTTTCCTTCTGAGATTCAGTGAGGTTTTGCAGAGTCACAGAGATAATGAGTGATGGAGAATTTCAGACTTCAGTCTGTGTGACATCACAGCTCATGCTCCCACTCGACAGCAGGGTGACTGAGCTCCTGATAGCTGTTCAACCTGTGGTCCACTGTGGATCCTACATTTCCTCTTGAGTAAGTTTAATCTGTTCGTTTATCTTCCATTATGATAGATTGTTTCTTAATAACTGGAGTCTTCTGCAATTTATCCATTGTCAATTTCTGAAGGATACAGCGACTGTCTCTGTCTTTGTCACTGTGTTGCCTTTTAGGTTACAAAGTCTTCAGGGGCAGCACTCATATTTACTGCATTACACTCCTCCAGGTATGACATGCATTGCACAATCACAACACACTTTTGTCACTTGGATTTTTTTTAATGTTTATTTATTTTTATTAGCCATCCATTTTATACACATCAGTGTAAACATGTCAATCCCAATCTCACAATTCATCACACACACACCTCACCCCCGCTGCTTTCCCCCTTTGGTATCCATACATTTTTTCTGTACTTCTGTGTCTCAATTTCTGCTCTGCAAACCAGTTCGTCTGTACCATTTTCTAGGTTCCACATATATGTGTTAATATATGATATTTGTTCTTCTCTTTCTGACTTACTTCACTCTGTATGACAGTCTCTAGATGCATCCACATCTCTACAGATGACCCAATTTCATTCCTTTATATGGCTGAGTAATATTCCATTGTATATATATATAACACATCTTCTTTATCTATTCTTCTGTCAATGGGCATTTAGGTTGCTTCCATGACCTGGCTACTGTAAAGAGTGCTGCAATGAATATTGGGGTGCATGTGTCTTCTTTAATTATGGTTTTCTCTGGGTATATGACCAGTAGTGGGATTGCTGGGTCATATGGTAATTCTATTTTTAGTTCTTTAAGGAACAACCATACTGTTCTCCATAGTGGCTGAATCAATTTACATTCCCACCAACAGTGCAAGAGGGTTTCCTTTCCTCCACACCCTCTACAGCATTTGTTGTTTGTACATTTTCTGATAATGGCCATTCTGACTGGTGTGACATGATACCTTATTGTAGGCTTGATTTGCATTTCTCTCATAATTAGTGACGTTGAGCAGATTTTCATGTGTTTCTTGGCCATCTGTATGTCTTCTTTGGAGAAATGTCTATTTAGGTCTTCTGCCCATTTTTGGATTGGGTTGTTTGTTTTTTTAATATTGAGCTGCATGAGCTGTTTACATATTTCGGAGATTAATCCTTTGTCCAATGATTCATTTACAAATATTTTCTCCCATTCTGAGGGTTGTCTTTTCCTTTGTTTATGGTTTCCTTTGCTGTACAAAAGCTTTTAAGTTTCATTAGGTCCCATTTGTTTATCTTTATTTTTATTTCCATTACTCTAGGAGGTGGATCAAAAAAGATCTTGCTGTGATTAATGTCAAAGAGTGTTCTTCCTTTGTTTTCCTCTAAGAGTTTTATAGTGCTTAGCCTCACATTTAGATCTCTAATCCATTTTGAGGGCTTTTTTTTTGTGTATGGTGTTAGGGAGTGTTCTAATTTCATTCTTTTACATGTAGCTATCCAGTTTTCCCAGCACCACTTATTGAAGAGACTGTCTTTTCTCCATTGTATATCCTTGCCTCCTTTGTCATAGATTAGTTGACCATAGGTAGGTGGGTTTAGCTCTGGGTTTTCTATCCTGTTCCATTGATCTATATTTCTGTTTCTGTGTCAGTACCATATTGTCTTGATTACTGTAGCTTTGTAATATAGTCTGAAGTCAGGGAGTCTGATTCCTCCAGCTCCTTTTTTTTCCCTCAAGACTGCTTTGGCTAGTCGGGATCTTTTGTGTATCCATACAAATTTTAAGATTTTTTGTTCCAGTTCTGTAAAAAATACCATTGGTAATTTGATAGGAATTGCATTGAATCTGTAGATTGCTTTGGGTAGTATAGTCATTTTCACAATATTGATTCTTCCAATCCAAGAACATGGTATATCTCTCCATCTGTTTGTAACATCTTTCATTTCTTTCACCAGTGTCTTATAGTTTTCTGCATAAACGTCTTTTTCTCCCTAGGTAGGTTTAGTCCTATGTATTTTATTCTTTTTGTTGCAATGGTAAATGGGAGCATTTCCTTAATTTCACTTTCAGATTTTTCATCATTAGTGTATAGGAATACAAGAGATTTCTGTGCATTAATTTTGTATCCTGCAACTTTACGAAATTCATTCAGCAGCTCTAGTAGTTTTCTGGTGGCATTTTTAGGATGCTCTATGTATAGTATCATGTCATCTGCAAACAGTGACAGTTTTACTTCTTCTTCTCCAGTTTGTATCCTTTTATTTCTTTTTCCTCTCTCATTGTTGTGGCTAGGACTTCCAAAACTATGTTGAATAATAGTGGCAAGAGTGGACATCCTTGTCTTGTTCCTGATCTTAGAGGAAATGTTTTCAGTTTTTCACCACTGAGAATGATGTTAGCTGTGGGTTTGCTGTATATGGGCTTTATTATGTTGAAGTAGGTTCCCTCTACACCCACTTTCTGGAGAGTTTTTATGATAAATGGGTGTTGAATTTGTCAAAAGCTTTTTCTGCATCTATTGAGATGATATATGGTTTTTATTCTTAAATTTGTTAATATGGTGTACCACATTGATTGATTGCATTTGCATTTGAAGAATCCTTGCATCCCTGGGATAAATCCCACTGATTATGGTGTATGGTCATTTTCATGTGTTGTTAGATTCTATTTGCTAGTATTTTGTCGAAGGCTTTTGTATCTGTATTCATCAGTGATATTGGTCTATAATTTTCTTTTTTGTAGTACCTTTGTCTGGTTTTGGTATCAGGGTGATGGTGGCCTCATAGAATGAGTTTGGGAGTGTTCCGTCCTCCACAAATTTTTGGAAGAGTTTGAGAAGAATGGGTGTTAGTTCTTCTCTAAATGTTTCATAGAATTTACCTTTGAAGCCATCTGGTCCTGTACTTCTGTTTGCTGGAAGATTTTTAATCACAGTTTCAATTTCATTACTTGTGATTGGTCTGTTCATATTTTCTATTTCTTCCTGGTTCAGTCTTGGAAAGTTATACATTTCTAAGAATTTGTCCATTTCTTCCAGATTGTCCATTTTATTGGGATAGAGATGCTTCTAATAGTCTCTTAGGATGCTTTGTATTTCTGCGGTGTCTGTTGTAACTTCTCCTTTTTCATTTCTAATTTTATTGATTTGAGTCCTCTCCCTCCTTTTCTTGATAAGTCTGGCTAACGGTTTATCAGTTTTGTTTATCTTCTCAAAGAACCAGCTTTTAGTTTTATTGATTTTTGCTATTGTTTTCTGTGTTTCTATTTCATTTATTTCTGCTCTGATCTTTATGATTTGTTTCCTTCTTCTAACTTTGGGTTTTTCTTGTTCTTTTCTCTAGTTCCTTTAGGTGTAAGATTAAATTGTTTATTTGAGATTTTTCTTGTTTCTTGTGATAGGCTTGTATAGCTCTAAACTTCCCTCTTAGAACTGCTTTTGCTGCATCCCACAGGTTTTGGATCGTCGTCTTTTCATTGTCATTTGTCTCTAGGTATTTTTTGATATCTTCAGTGATCTCTTGGTTATTTAGTAACGTATTTTTCAGCCTCCATGTGTTTGTGTTTTCTACGTTTTTTCCCCTGTAATTGATTTCTAATCTCGTAGCATTGTATTGAGAAAAGATGCTTGATATGATTTCAATTTTCTTAAATTTACTGAGGCTTGATTTGTGACCCAAGATGTGATCTATCCTGCAGAATTTTCCATGTGCACTTGAGAAGAAAGTGTAATCTGCTGCTTTTGGATGGAATGTGCTATAAATATCAACTAAATCTATCTGGTCTATTGTGTCATTTAAAGCTTGCGTTTATTTATTAATTTTCTGTGTGGATGATCTGTCCATTGGTGTGAGGTGTTAAAGTCCCCCACTATTATTATATTACTGTTGATTTCCTATTTTAGAAATACCTATGACTTATTCATCATCTTATATATTCCATCTAATAGCATAGCCAGTGGAAACCAATGGCTCAGTAAGAGAGAAGAAAAGAAGGAAAGACTGAACTTTGCAGGAGGTATAACTTCAAGGAAAATACTAAGAACTGAGGGATACAGATCTCAAGACCCTCAGTGAGTTGACTGAAACCCCTATTAGGGATATTCATTAAGTCATATTTTATACAGGGCCATAATGGCCCAGGCCTGGCTGGGGGTTCTGCTTCCACAGCCAAACCTGAACTATGACTTACTCCATATCCTTGAGCTAATCATATCATAGCTGTATTTAATATCTGTTAATAAATTGATTTCCTCATTAATGTTTTTCTCTATAAAGGGAATTTGAAGATTAATTAATTAGTGTACATGTAGTAGGCTAATTAAAGTAATTGACATTAGCTGGGGATAGTCTCATCAGTTCAATTTGGGAATAATCCAAAATCACTTTTTTCTTAAGACATTCCTGATAATGACTCGATTGTTCTCCAGAAAATCATCCTATATCATAGAACACATTTCCAAAATAATTTATTTTATCTTTCTAAAAGTTTGACTCTATATTACACATATATTCATTAATATATGATATTTTTCTCTTTCTGACTTTCACTCTGTATGACAGTCTCTAGGTCCATCCACATCTCTACAAATGACCCAATTTTTTCCCTTTTTATGGCTGAGTAATATTCCATGGTAGCTCACCTGTGGTTATACAGAACTACTATCAGATATCACATCTACAGAATTTCTATTCCATGAGACTTCATTTCCTATCTTATTTCTAAAAATCTATCTCTGAAAGATTAAGCCTCATCTCAACAAATGTTTTTAAAAATCATTTATGCTTTGTGTCTCCCTGCTGCACTATGTCTTTGTCAATGTTACTAGCTGTATTACTTATATCCTGTCTATTCTATAAGACTACTGTCTCTTGCAGTACCCAGTGTGTAACCAGGCCTCCAACAAAATTTCTATGGCTAAACATCTTAAGGAAATAGATCACTTTTATAACGTAGAAGAATTGTAATAATGTGATTCTAGGTATGGGAAAAAGCAACAAGGGAAAATCTCGACTGGATCATAGTTGGACAGAGGATCTAGAGAATCTTTAATTATCAGTAGGCCTAATCTGAAAATTAGCACCTGCAGTGGCATATCGAGAATTTTTGCCTGACCTGGGATAAGCCTCCCAGGACTGTGGGACAAAGTTTGATAATGAAATGGCTCCCAAATATTGGGCAAATTCCTACCAAGAGGGGAGAATCAATCATCAGTGATGGCAGCCCTCCAACATAAGCTGCTGAGCCCTGAGGAAGCTCAGGATATGCAAATACAGGATACAGGCCCCAGATAGCTATGGTACATATCAAAAAAAAATGATTTTGGTGAGCCCAGACTCTTGCATCTTACCATACATAGAGAAACGCTAAATTCATTAACTTGTGATGTGGCCTCCTGGGCTTGAAGCTCTCAAAATTCCTGATAACTCTCAACTTTTAGGTTGTGAATATTTTTAAATCTACAGGTGTAAAGTAGACACTTCCAAAGCAGAACAAAAGACAAATCTCAACACTTGGAACACTGACACCGATAGTGGACACTCCTGGAAAGATCCATCTGACGGGGCATTTAGAACGTTGTCACACCTTTCTCCACAAGATTGTGGAATAGACATTGACAGGGAAGAGCCAAATCAGACTCCAAGTTCTATCTGTTTCTTTGACTTTCACCTTTGCTTTTCATTGCTTTTGTTATTATAATCACACAGAATGGCCTGCCTCAGGGAACCCTGCCCCCCTGCCTGAATATTAAACCAAAGTGCCTTTGTACATCCTCACCCTGTCCACCTGTGGATAGCTGCAAGAAAGAAGAAATTGACACATCACCTCCCCAAGGCTGGCCATTCCAAGGGACATTTGCAAATCTTATGGCCTTTTTACTTTACTTCCTCATCCCCTCCCCGTCCCTGTGCTATCAAATAAACTGGCATCCAAACCTTAATAAGATGTTTTTTTCAGGAGACACTAGTCTGCCAGTTTTCTGAATGAATTCATATTCCTTGCGTCAAAAATAAATAAATAAATAAATGTTTGACTCTAGTCATTAATATGTCTTATAGCTCACCTCAGTCACTCCTTAGATGGATCTACACAATGTTAGAGCTGGTGGTATTTGAGAGCAACTACCCCTTCCCTACACAGCCAGGAGCTGAGGCTCAGGTAGACTAAGTAAATGGCCTAAGTGAAATAATTCTTTAGCAGTAGAATCAGGACTTAAACTAGGATATTTCCTGAAAAGAGGGGCAACACAACCCTCTACAAATACCATACTGTTCCCTACTATTAAAGATGGAGAAACAGTTACCTAAAAACTTGTGATTCCAGGTCAAACATCTCATTAGTGGCAGATGTGTTTTTTATATATTATGATGAAAGAAATGAGGTTTAGCTAAGAAATAAAACTTCAGAGAAAATAATATTTAAAACGTGTATAGTTCTTTACAAAATATTTTTACTTACATTGTCATATTTAAATTTTATAACCTTCTTGGAAGATGAGAACCATCATTACCTCTTAACATGATTCAGCATACCTTAGTAGGGTGATTAAATGTGGCTCTATATATTTGTGCAATGGAATATTATTCAACTATTAAAAAAAAGCATGACATTCTGATACACAATATAGATGAACCTTGAAAACAGCCCAAACTTGAACCTAAGTGAAATAGTTCGGACACAAAAAGAAAAATATTGTATGATTGCATTTATAAGAAATATCTAGAATGGGCAAATTCATACAGATGGAAAATATATTTGAGGTTACCATAAGTTGGAGAAGTGGAATGGTGACACTGCTTAATGGATACAAATTTTCTGTTTGGGTGATGGGAACTTTTTGCAAATAGATAGTAATGATGGTTTTACCACATTACTAAAGTAACAGTGGTTCATAGAGGTGAGTTGAGGAAGCCTAGATATGATTTTCTCCATATGTATCATAAATCTCTGGCAAAGTCTGAAACTCAGTTTCAGGTCTTTGACCCTCAAAGTCTGCACTCTTTCTTTTTTTTTTTTTTTTTTTTACCACATTGTTGCAGTTTATATCAGAAATCTTCTATAAATTATATAAATTGCATAATGGTATCTTTCTATTATCCAATAATTCATAATTACTTTTCTGTTAAAATATTTGTTGAGATGAGACAATCTCTCAGAGATAAATTTTTAGAAATAAGATAGGAAATGAAGTCTCATGGAATAGAAATTCTATAGATGTGAGGTCTAATAGTAGTACTGTATAATCACAGGTGAGCTACATATGTCTTCAATTTCAAAACTTCAATTTTAGACCAGAGGGCAGACAGCAGAAGCAAGAAGAACTACAATCCTGCACCCTGTGGAACAAAAACCACATTCATAGAAAGAGAGACAAGATGAAAAGGCAGAGGGCTATGTACCAGATGAAGGGACAAGATAAACCCCCAGAAAAACAACTAAATGAAGTGGAGATAGGCAACCTTCCAGAAAAAGAATTCAGAATAATGATAGTGAAGATGATCCAGGACCTCAGAAAAGAATGTAGACAAAGATTGAGAAGATGCAAGAAATGTTTAACAAAGACCTAGGAGAATTAAAGAACAAACAATCACAGATGAACAATACAATAACTGAAATGAAAACTACACTGGAAGGAATCAATAGCAGAATAACTGAGGGAGAACGGATAAGTGACCTGGAAAACAGAATGGTGGAATTCACTGCTGTGGAACAGAATAAAGTAAAAAGAATGAAAAGAAATTAAAACAGTCTAAGAGACCTCTGGGACAATATTAAAAGCAACAATATTAGCATTATAGGGGTCCCAGAAGGAGAAGAGAGAAAGAAAGGAACCGAGAGAATATTTAAAGAGATTATAGCCAAAAACTTCCATAACATGGGAAAGGAAATAGCCACCCAAGTTCAGGAAGTGCAGAGAGTGCCATACAGGATAAACCAAAGGAGAAACACGCCAAGACACATAGGAATCAAGTTTGCAAAAATTAAAGACAAAGAAAAATTATTAAAAGCAGCAAGGGAAAAATGATAAATAACATATGACGGAACTCCCGTAAGGTTAACAGCTGATTTCTCAGCACAAACTGTACAAGCCAGAAGGGAGTGGCATGATATACTTATCATTATATACACTTATCATATGATAAGTGATGAAAGGGAAGAACCTATGACCAAGATTACTCTACCTGGCAAGGATCTCATTTAGATACGATGGAAAAATCAAAAGCTTTACAGACAAGCAAACGTTAAGAGAATTCAGAACCACCAAACCAGCTCTACAACAAATGCTAAAGGAACTTCTCTAAATGGGAAACACAAGAGAAGAAAAGGACCTACAAAAACAAACCCAAAACAATTAAGAAAATTGTCATAGGAACATACATATCAATAATTACCTTAAATGTGAATGGATTAAATGTTCCAACCAAAAGACACAGGCTTGCTGAATGGATACAAAAACAAGACCCATATATATGCTGTCTACAAAAGACCAACTTCAGACCTAGGGACACATTCAGACTGAAAGTGAGAGGATAGAAAAAGATATTCAATACAAAGGAAAATCAAAAGAAAGCTGGAGTAGCAATACTCATATCAGAAAAAGTAGACTTTAAAATAAAGAATGTTACAAGGCACAAGGAAGGACACTACACAATGATCAAGGGATCAATCCAAGAAGATATAACAATTATAAATATATATGCACCCAAAGTAGGACCACCTCAATACATAAGGCAATTGCTAACAGGTATAAAAAAGGAAATCGACAGTAACACAATAATAGTGGGGGACTTTAACACCTCACTTACACCAATGGACAGATCATCCAAAATGAAAATAAATAGAGAAACAGAAGCTTGAAATGACACAATTAGGCCAGATAAACTTAATTGATATTTATAGGACATTCCATCCATAAAGAGCAGATTACACTTTCTTCTCAAGTGTGCAGGGAACATTCTCCAGGATACATCACATCTTGGGTCACAAATCAAGTGTCAGTAAATTAAAGAAAGTTGAAATCATATCAAGCATCTTTTCTGACCACAACACTATGAGATTAGAAATCAATTGCAGTGAAAAAAAACACAAATACATGGAGGCTAAACAAAACGTTACTAAATAACCAAGAGGTCACAGAGGAAATCAAAAAAATCTAGAGACAAATGACAATGAAAACACAATGATCCAAAACCTATGGGATGCACCAAAAGCTGTTCTAAGAGGGAAGTTTATAGCTAGACAAGCCTACCTCAAGAAACAAGAAAAATCTCCAATAAACAAACTAATCTCACACCTAAAGGAACTAGAGAAAAGAACAAGAAAAACCCAAAGTTAGCAGAAGGAAACAAATCATAAAGATCAGAGCAGAAATAAATGAAATAGAAACATGGAAAACAATAGCAAAAATCAATAAAACTAAAAGCTGGTTCTTTGAGAAGATAAACAAAATTGATAAACTATTTGCCAGACTCATTAAGAGAAAGAGAGAACTCAAATCAATGAAATTAAAAATGAAAATGGAGAAGTTACAACAAACACTGCAGAAATACAAAGCATCCTAAGAGACTACTACAAGCAACTCTTTGCCAATAAAATGGACAACATGGAAGAAATGGAGAAATTCTTAGAAAGGTATAACTTTCCAAGACTGATCCAGAAAGAAATAGGAAATATGAACAGACCAATCACAAGTAATGAATTTGAAACTGTGATTAAAAGTCTTCCAACAAACAAAACTCCAGCACCAGATGGCTTCACAGGTGAATTCTATCAAACATTTAGAGAAGAGCTAAAACCCATTCTTCTCAAACTCTTCCAAAAATTGTGAAGGAAGGAACACTCCCAAACTCTTTCCATGAATGCACCATCACCCTGATACCAAAACCAGACAAAGATTGTACAAAAACAAAAAAATTACAGACCAATATCACTGATGAATATAGATGCAAAAATCCTCAACAAACTACTAGCAAACAGAATCCAATAACACATTAAAAGGATCATACACCATAATCAGTGGGATTTATCCCAGGGATGCAAGGATTCTTCAATATATGCAAATCAATCAATGTGATATACCACACTAGCAAATTGAAGAATAAAAACCATCATCTCAATAGATGCAGAAAAAGCTTTTGACAAAATTCAACACTTATTTATGATAAAAACTCTCCAGAAAGTGGGCATAGAGGGAACCTACCTGAATATAATAAAGGCCATATATGAAAGACCTACAGCAAACATCATTCTCAATGATGAAGAACTGAAAACATTTCCTCTAACATCAGGAACAAGACAAGGATGTCCACTCTTGCCACTATTATTCAACATAGTTTTGGAAGTCCTAGCCATGGCAATAAGAGAAGAAAAAGAAATAAAAGATACAAACTGGAAAAGAAGAAGTAAAACTGTCAGTGTTTGCAGATGACATGAAACTATACATAGAGAATCCTAAAGATGCCACCAGAAAACTACTAGAGCTGCTGAATGAATTTGGTAAAGTTGCACAGAACAAAATTAATGCACAGAAATCTCTTGCATTCCTATACACTAATGATGAAAAATCTGAAAGTGAAATTAAGAATTAAGAAATTAAATTAACACTCACATTTACCTTTGCAACATAAAGAATAAATACCTAGGATTAAACTTACCTAGGGAGACAAAAGGCCTGTAGGCAGAAAACTATAAGACACTGATGAAATAAATTAAAGATGACACCAACAGATGGAGAGATATACCATGTTCTTGGATGGGAAGAATCAACATTGTGAAATGACTATACTACTGAAAGCAATCTACAGATTCAATGCAATCCCTATCAAATTGCCAATGGCATGTTTTACGGAACTAGAACAAAAAATCTTAAAATTTGTATGGAGGCACAAAATACCCCAAATAGCCAAAGCAGTGTTGAGGGAAGAAAACAGAGCTGGAGGAATCAGACTCCATGACCTCAGACTATACTATAAAGCTACAGTAATCAAGACAATATGGTACTGGCACAAAAACAGAAACAGATCAATGGAAGAAGATAAAAACCCAGGGATAAGCCCATGCACATATGGTCAACTAATCTATGACAAAGGAGGCAAGGATATACAATGGAGAAAAAACTGTCTCTTCAATAAGTGGTGCTGGGAAAACTGGGCAGCTATATGTAAAATAATGAAATTAGAACATTCCCTAACACTATACACAATAAAATAAACTCAAAATGGATTAGAGACCTAAATATAAGACTCGACACTATAAAACTCTTAGAGGAAGAACACTCTTTGATTTAAATCACAGCAAGATCTTTTTTTGATCCACCTCCTAGAGTAATGGAAATAAAAACAAAGATAAAAAAATGGGACCTAATGAAACATAAAAACCTTTGTACAGCAAAGGAAACCATAAACAAGACGAAAAGACAACCCTCAGAATGGGAGAAAATATTTCCAAATGAATCAATGGACAAAGATTTATCTCCAAAATATATAAACAGCTCATGCAGCTCAATATTGAAAAAACAAAGAACCTAATCCAAAAATGGGCAGATCTAAATAGACATTTTTCCAAGGAAGACATACAGATGGTCAAGAAGCACATGAAAATCTGCTCAACATCACTAATTATTAGAGAAATGCAAATCAAAACTACAATGAGTTATCACCTCACACCAGTTAGAATAGGCGTCATCAGAATATCTACAAACAACAAATGCTGGAGAGGGCGTGGAGAAAAGAGAACCCTCTTGTATTGTTGGTGGAATGTAAATTGATAACAGCCACTATGGAGAACAGTATGGATGTTCCTTAAAGATCTAAAAATAGAATTACCATATGACCCAGCAATCCCACTACTGGGCATATACCCAGAGAAAACCCTAGTCCAAAAAGACACATGCACCCCAATGTTCATTGCAGCACTATTTACAGTAGACAGGTCATGGCAGCAACCTAAATGCCCATCGACAGACGAATGGATAAAGAAGATGTGGTACATATATACAATGGAATATTAGCCATAAAAATGAATGAAATTGGGTCATTTATTGAGATGTGGATGGATCTAGAGACTGTAATACAGAGTGAAATAAGTCAGAAAGAGAAAAACAAATATCGTATATTAACGCATATATGTGGAACCTAGAAAAATTGTACAGATGAACCAGTTTGCAGGGCAGAAATTGAAACACAGATGTAGAGAACAAACATATAGACACCAAGGGGGCAAGCAGTGGTGGGGTGGTGGTGGTGGTGTGTTGAAATGGGTGATTGGGATTGACATGTATACACTGATGTGTATAAAATTGATGACTAATAAAAACATGCTGTATAAAAAAATAAATAAAATAAAAATTTTTTAAATGTTCAATTTTCACTTTTTTGAAATATGCAAATCATAAGTTCAGCTGATATTTTCATCCAATCTAGTTAAAACTTCCTCTATTTGAGCCACCTAATGCTTTCCTCTGTTTGTGAGTGAGTGTGTATGTGTGTGAGAGATGTATGTATGTATTAATTCCTAGCAAGTATTAAGTGGTAGTTTTATGATGGAAACCAGGCAATCTGATGATTTGGGGGTTTGTGTTATAAGGCATCAAAATGTACTAACTCTTTGTAGAAAGTATATGAACATAGATTGGAAAATGGATTGAATCCAAATGAATGTGGCCCATTCGTCCTACCATAAGGTAAAACTAAGAAATTTGGCATAGGACAGATGGGAGTTTAAAATCCTGAATTTTAATATATATGAATTTGGGCAATTCATTCAACATCTTTGGGTTTCACCTTCAAAACCTGCAATTTGGGAAGAGGAATACCTAATTCATAATTTTATTATTATAAAGACAATTTAGATATAGTGTCTGCCATAGAGCAGGTGCTCGATAAGTGGCTCTTATGTTTATTTCCCTGGTCCATCCCAACACGTGTTCACTAATTTACTTTGAATACTTACCCTGTTTTATACTTTTTTTTTTTTGCTATATGCGGCCCTCTCACTGTCGTGGCCTCTCCCATTGCAGAGCAGAGGCTCTGGACGCACAGGCTCAGCGGCCATGGCTCACGGGCCCAGCCGCTCCGTGGCATGTGGGATCTTCCCAGACGGGGGCATGAACCCGTGTCCACTGCATCGGCAGGCGGACTCTCAACAACTGAGCCACCAGGGAAGTCCCTGTTTTATACTTTTATTGTGTTATGTTACCATGTTAGATTAAATTTTTATCTTTAATCTCTTGTTTAGTGTTGCATTGATTTCACTTGTCATCTATGAAGATTAAACCTACATGGAGTTTAAGGAAACAATTCCACTTACAATAGCATAATAAAGACTAAAATACTTAGCAATAAATGTAACCAAGCAGGTAAAATTCCAAGCAGGTACAACAGGTACAACAGGTACCAAGCAGGTACAACGAAAGCTATAAAACATTGATGAAGGAAATGAAAGAATACACAAATAAATGGAAAGAAATCCTGTGTTCATGTATTAGTTGACAATACTGTTAAATTTTTCATACTACCAAAAGAGATTTAAAGACTCAATTCTAACTCCATTAAAGGAAAATTTTTTTAAGAAAATAGAAAAAACAATTATAAAATTCATATGGAAACACAAAAGACTCAGAATAGCCAAAGCAATCCTGAGAAAGAAGAGTAAAGCTGGAGGTATCGCAAGGTCCAAACTGTAGACCAATGGAAAAGTATAGAGAACCCAGAATTAAACCCACATATATAACATTACAATAAGCTGAACTTTTACAAGTGTCCCTAGAATGCACAGTGGGGAAAAGATAGTCTTTTTAACAAATAGTGTGGGAGAATTGGATATCCACTTGCAAAAGAATGAAATTGGAGCTCTATCTTACCATACACAAAAATAAACTCTAAATGGATTAAAGACATAAAGGTTAGACCTGAAACTGTAAAATTCTTAAAAGAAAACATTAGAGTAAAACCTCCTTAACATTGGTCTTGGCAATGATTCCTTGTATATGACCAAAACACAAGCAACAAGAGCAAAATTAGATAAGTGGGATTATATCAAATTAAAAACTTCTGCACAACAAAGGAAACAATCAGAATTAAAAGCCAACCTAAAGAATGGGAGAAAGCATTTGCAAACTATATACCAGATAAAGGGTTGATTTCCAAAATTTATAAGGAACTCCTACAGCTTAATGGCAACAAAATAGAACAAAACACAATAAAAATAACAATTAAAAATGGACAAAGGACTTGAGCAGCTATTTTTCCAAAGAAGATATATTAATGGCTAATAGGTATATTAGGTATAAAAGATGGTATACTAATGGTATAATAAGTATAAAAGATGTTCAACATCATTAATTATCAGGAAAATACAAATCAAAACCATAATGAGATACCACCTCAAATCTGTTAGGATGACTATTATTAAAATAATAAAAGATAACACACACATGTTGCCTAGATTGTGGAGAAACTGAAATCCTTGTATTCTGTTGATGGGAATGTAATTTGGTGCAGCAACTATGGGAAACAGTATGGAGGTACCTTAAGAAAATAAAAATAAAACTACCATATGATCAGCAATACCACTTCTGAGTATATATCCAAAAGAATTGAGGTCAGGAAAATGAAGCATTATGTGTACTGCCACATTCATTGCAGCATTATTTACAATAACCAACATATAGAAACAACTCAAGTGTCCATTGACGGATGAATGGATAAAGATAACGTGATATATAGATACAATGGGATATTTTTCAATCATGAGAAAGAAGGAAATCCTGCTGTTTGTAACAACAAAGATGAACCTTGAGGACATTATGCTAAGTGAAATAAGCCAGTCACAGAAGGACAAATACTGCATGATTCCACTTATACGAGGTATCTAAAATAGTTAAACTCATAGAAGAAGAGAATACAATAGTTGTTGCTTAGGGCTAGGAGGTGGGGAAAATGGAGAGTTGTTTAATGGATGCAAAGTTTCATCTTTGCTAGATAAAGAAGTTCTAGCAATTTTCTGTACAACGTATTGCCTAGAGTTAAAAATATAGTACTTTGCACTTCAGAATTGAATAGGATAGATCTCATATTAAGTGTTCTTGCTACACAAAACAAAAACAAAAACAAAGGTATACAAGGAAACTTTGGGAGGTTTGGGAGACATATATATATCTCCATATATATATATATTTCCTGAATTGAACTGATAGTATCATAGGTGCTTGTATATGTCCAAATTCATAAAATTGTGCACATTAAATATGTGCAGTCCTTTGTATACCTATTATACCTCAATAAAGTTGTTAAAAAACTAAATAGAATTAAATATATTTATTTTAAACTCACATGTATCCAAGTAAAATTCTTATGGTTTAAGAGGGTGAATTAAGTTTTTTATACTTCCTTAAGTGTCCTGCATGAGGACAAAATCTGGCTGTAGGGGTAGGATAATCTAATTCTACTGTGGTCTCATTTTTATAGACTTTTCAAGCTAGAAAAGAAGCATGCCCTTTAGAAGCTTCTTGTTATTTTTACCCAGAAATGTTCTAAATAGCTTCTTACATAGAACACACTTTATGATGAGAGCTCTGGCAAGAGCAGTGGAAGAAGTGAGAGGAATGGGATATGCTTCCCACCCTCAAGGCTCCCACAGATGACCATGACAAGACAAATGTTATATAGAAGCATTCTCTGAAGGAAGTCACACTCTACAGCTCTGTCCTGCTCCCTGGTCAAGAATTCCATAGTAATCATAAAAGCAATGACCGGCATTTGGGTAGGCTTTTACAATTGATATATTGCTTCTTTATGCAATGTTTTTTTCTCGTGATAATTGAGCAATGAGCAACATAGGAATAAGCATTCTCATTTCTGAGATTCACAGAATTTACTTAAGGTTCTCAGAGTCACAGGCTAATAAATGATTGAGCTGGGATAGATGCTGGATATTCAGATTCACTTGTAATATCTACTGAACCAGTCAGCTACCCATTGTTATTCTCTATGTCAGGCATCTCATTCTGTGTTCTCCACGGGAGATGCTTAATTGGAAAGTGCAATATATATATTCAGTCTGAAAAGGGTTTCGTTCTTCTCATAGTAAATGAGTTTTAACAGAATAGCCAATGCCTTAAGTCAAGAGAAAAGAAATCTGGATTTTTATATTGGTAAACCATAGAGATAGTATGAGAAAGGGAGACTTTTTGGCTATTTTTTTCATTCATGTTAATTTGTGAACCACCTAGTTGATTGTCATCTATGCACCTATAATTGTCACAGTTACTAAAACTTGTATCAGTAAGATGAGGGTTTCTGTGAGAAGAATGATTTTTTTCTACTTAGGTGTGGAGTGAAATGTTGCTGTGATACATACAGAACACTGATAATATGCAGAGACAACTACACCCAAAATTTTGTCTTGAGTTTGACCCTTGGAACCATAATACTCAGTTAGTAAAATCACTATGCATTCCCCAGCTGGGAGAGAAGATCCAACTCCTATAAGTTTTCTTTATGTGCAATCTAATTTTTTTTTTTTTAGTCCAGAATGATATTATCTTTCAAGGTAAGAAATTCCTCTAGAAATATCTTAGAAGCTCCCAGTGGATTAAAGTTTGGAAATGATGTTATGTTCAAAGGGCTGGCTTCAGGCCAAATTGCATGTATTCATCTCAATGTGCACTACATCATTAAATACTTCTTTCAATATTTTTCATCAGTAAATTTAAAAAGAAACATTAGGGTTATGAATCAGCTAAATCCTATCTGTGCTTTCCTCCTGGTGGTGATTAAACATTTATATTTTGTGGAGATACCACTACCATTCATTTAGAGGATGCCAATTACATCAAACCATATTCACTCCAGATAAATCTAACTAGAGATGAAATGTATTCTTTTCATCCAACTGTTTCTATATTGCTGTGTTTGTCTTCTTTCTCTGATTACCCTAAAATTTTCTTCTGTTTTCTTCACACGGGAGATAACAATCATGTATAATGTTCTTTCTTCATGTATACATGGTGTGGCTGATTTTCTTCTAGTGCTTCTTTATTGTCTTAAGTTTCTCCTAATTTATTTTGTTAATTTTCTTGAAAAACCTAATAATAGAATTCAAATCCAGTTGGTACTGAAGTGTTAGAGAAATAGAATTTTCTTCCACAGGCCCAAATATTAGTCACAGGCTTAATGGTTGGAAGATTTATAAAGGTGATGATATTCAAGTATAATCATCACTTATCAAAAGCAATTTATACTTTCATATATATTATCACTTAACTCATATATATTATTGACTTCTGTTAAGGTAGGAAGAAAAGATGGTATTTTATAAGTTAAGAGATTTAATGCATTATAAATGAAGGGTTCAAATTATGTGAAAAGATGGGATGGAAAGCATGTAAATGCTATGCCTGAGATTGGACAGATAGGAAATTGTCAAGCCACACCTTCACTCATATCTTTGTGGTTTCAGATTGTGTAATATTTCTACCACATATTGTTGTTTTACTTCTGCATAAAGAAGTCTCTTTTTAAATAAATGGGTAAGACAATGTAATCTACTGCATAGAGGTAAGGCGTTTCTCGCTCCTTGGTGTTCATGCAATGGCTGGCTATTTTCTGGATGTGTTGGCACATTCTGCAAGGCAGGTTGGCACTAGAAGCCATATTATTTCCTACCATAACATTGGACAATAGGAAAGGGCGACCATTTTTGCCAGATTTTCTTTTTTTTTTTTCTAGATATCTGGCATAATAGCTTCCTTTCTCACAACTTTTGCCCCAAACCTGGTTTATAATTGTGTTTTCTGCTATTTGTTCAAGGCACACCTCACATTTGGGTAAAAGTGACCTTTGGTATTTTGCCTAAACATACTTACTCATGTTGCTTATGTGAGTAGGGTCTAATTTCTGGAACTATATCCCAAAGCCCACCTTGGAGAAAGTGAGCTTCTGGACACTTTGCAACATTGACTGGCCCATGTATCTATAATAAAGAAAAGTGAAGCAATGCACAGGAAATGAGAGAATTTTTATTTATTTCTAAAGCTTCTATAAACATGATCTATGACTTTACAATGCAAGGCATTCCAAAAACAAATGCTAATTTACATGAGTCTTTTATTATTTATTGGATTTTTTCTTTGACTTTATTTGATCTTTGCACTTTGTTCTACTCATTATAAGAAGTGAAATCCTCTGTCTTTTCTTCCTTTTCAGTAAACATCATAAATAATTCAGAACATCTCAATACCAGTTAGGCATATTGGGGAAAAAGAAAGTGGTGCCCCTTTCCATTTTACTTGCTCTTTAGGTCACATGGGTGGGTCATCCAAGAGGGATGACTTAGCTTTTAAATTAGTAAGATTTTATCCACGTCATAATACTTTTTTTTCCCATTTACATGTTGAAAATAAAATCATAAGAACAAAAAGGAAAATACAATACACCACACAAGAGAGTTATAAGGAGACATAGAATCAAATTATTTAAATAACACTATATAAAAGAATTAAATATGACTGGAAATAAATCCATTTTAATAGTTAGATCAAACCAACATTTTTTTTAAAGTCAGGAGTCAAAAATAAACATATAGTATAGTACACAATAAATCCAACATTGCATTTTTTTGTAAATCATTCACTCATTCATGTAAAATATTTATGGAATGTGAATCTACATCAAGTAACATGTTAGCATTCAGAATTCAGAATAATAGAACATGATTCCTGCCCCTAAAGACTTTACTATTAATCATTAGAGTAATTTGTGTACAAATAATAGAACTGGGTAAGGATTGTAAGGGAGATGTAAATAAATGACTCTACAAAATTAAAAAAAAAAAACAGAAAGAGCTCATCTCATTAAAGGTATTAGGGAAGGTTTCCTGGGGAAGAAGTCATTGCAGTATAGTGTGGAAGAATGAAGACATATGCACCAAGGAGACAGATGTTTCTGATCATTCCTTGGAGCATCACCAGGCTGGTATGCCAATGTCAAGGCTATGAGCTGTGCTTGGTGAATGTATTCATCAAGATCGCAAATGTTAGGGAAGGTAACTGCACTGTATGTAAGTCATACCAAGTTAACTTGAAAAGGTATAAACATTGTCAGATCTAAGAAACGTGATTACAAATGGACTTTGGAGAGAGACAAAAGTAGACTTTGCAATATTTAGATAAAGAATCTAAGAGCAAAGATGTTTTGTCATTAACACAGCTGAGATACCCAAAATTTCTGTTAATTGCTTGCTGGCCGTGAAATGACTTAGTAGGATGGTCTTACTTAATTTGCATAGGGTAGATAATACTTTAGAAATGCAAAACATTCAAATTAATTTCCTGGGACTTCCCTGGTGGCACAGTGGTTAAGAATCTGCCTGCCAATGAAGGGGACATGGGTTCAATCCCTGGTCCAGGAAGATCGAACATGCCACCAGGCAACTAAGCCTGCACACCACAACTACTGAAGCCTGTATGCCTAGAGCTCACACTCTGCAACAAGAGAAGACACCGAAATGAGAAACCCACACACCTCAATGAAGAGTAGTCCCCGCTAACCACAAATTGAGAAAGCCCATGCACAGCAACAAAGACCCAACATAGCCAGATATAAATTAATTAATTAATTTCCAGTAATGTACGTAATACTGTGATAGGTGTGTGTACACACTGCATCTCCTTTCCTTATTTGCATGACAGTTCCCTGTTGACATTTACATTTTCCAAAATGAAACCCTTGAAGTTATTGCAACCCCTTACCATTCACCACTGTATTCTTCTGCAAGAATGACTTCAGACCAGCTTTCCTCATCCATTGTTGAGAAGTACAACTGGAAAATAAAAGAAGAAAAAGAAAGGTAAATGCAGTTAGAATTTGAACACTATGATTCTCACCTTAGAACAATTCACTGCCTGTCATGAGAAAGGCTGAAATCAGTTAAAACAAATGTTGACCAAGTACCTATTAGCTGATATATAAAGGGATGGTTACATTAAGGTTGTGAAATCTGATGGTCTTTGTCCTCCTGGAAGCTCATCACAAAGATTCTGCAGGGATTGACCCCCAAGAAAATGAAGAGAAAAGGGTAAACAAAGACGTGGATGAGAAGGAAAGATTTCATCAAGGTTCAGAATTCATAAGAACTAACATACTAGAGACAAAACCTGGAGTTGCAATGCTGAGACTTGTATGGTCTGAAGTATTTTCACACATATTATTTTTTATTGCAGTCTCATTTAAAGATTCAGGGATGCATCAATGGATACCTTTGCATATGTAAATGGAGCTCTCTTCTTTTATTGGTATAGTTATATTGTCGTCAATGATTCAAGCAAATAATTACTAAGCATCAACCATACACCTGAATGGGTTCTATGTGTATGGGTAATATGGTGGAGATAGGTTCTACTCTATGGAATTATGATTGTGGAGAATACAAATACTGAACAAGGGGTACCAGTGAGGTGTGCATTATGAAAAGGAAATGCAGTATAGAAAGGAATAGCATTTTATTTTATTTTATTTTATTTTTAACATTGTTATTGGAGTATAATTGCTTCACAATTGTGTGCTAGTTTCTACTGTAAAACAAAGTGAATCCATCTCCCTCCCAACCTCCCTATCCCACCCCTCTAGGTGGACACAAAGCACTGAGCTGATATCCCTGTGCTATGTGGCTGCTTCCCACTAGCTATCTATTTTACATTTGGTAGTGAATATATGGCCATGCCATTCTCACACTTTGTCCCAGCTTACACTTCCCCCTCCCCATGTCCTCAAGTCAATTCTCTATGTCTGTGTCTTTATTCCAGTCCTGGCCCTAGGTTCTTAAAAACCACTTTTTTTTTATATTCCATATATATATATATATTAGCATACAGTATTTGTTTTTCTCTTTCTGACTTACTTCACTCTGTATGACAGTCTCTAGGTCCATCCACCTCACTATAAATAACTCAATTTCTTTTCTTTTTATGGCTGAGTAATATTCCATTGTACATATGTGCCACACCTTCTTTATCCATTTATATGTTGATGGACACTTAGGTTGCTACCATGTCTTGGCCATTGTAAATAGAGGTGCAATGAGCAATGTGGTACATAATTCTTTTTGAATTATGTTTTTTCTCAATGTTTATGCCCGTTGGTGGGATTGCTGGGTCGTATGGTAGTTCTATTTTTAGTTTTTAAAGGAACCTCCATACTGTTCTCCACAGTAGCTGGATCAATTTACATTCCCACCAACAGTGCAAGAGGGTTCCCTTTTCTCCACACCCTCTCCAGCATTTATTGTTTGTAGATTTTTTGATGATGGCCATTCTGACTGGTGTGAGGTGATACCTCATTGTAGTTTTGATTTGCATTTCTCTAATGATTATTGATGTTGAGCATCCTTTCATGTGTTTGCTGGCAATCTGCATATCTTCTTTGGAGAAATGGCTATTTCTGTCTTCTGCCCATTTTTGGATTAGGTTGTTGTTGTTTTTTTGATATTGAGCTGCATGAGCTGCTTGTATAATTTGGAGGTTAATCCTTTGTCAATTGCTTCATTTGCAAATATTTTTTCCCATTCTGAGGGTTGACTTTTCAACTTGTTTATGGTTTCCTTTGCTATGCAAAAGCTTTTAAATTTCATTAGGTGTCATTTGTTTATTTTTGTTTTTCTTCCATTTCTCTAGGAGGTGGGTCAGAAAGGATCTTGTTATGATTTACGTCATAGAGTGTTCTGCTTATGTTTTCTTCTAAGCGTTTTATAATGTCTGGCCTTACATTTAGGTCTTTAATCCATTTTGAGCTTATTTTTGTGTATGGTGTTAGGGAGTGTTCTAATTTCATTCTTTTACAAGTAGCTGTCCAGTTTTCCCAGCATCATTTACTGAAGAGGCTGTCTTTTCTCCATTGTATATTCCTGCCTCCTTTACCAAAGATAAGGTGACCATATGTGTGAGGATTAATGTCTGGACTTTCTATCCTGTTCCACTGATCTATATTTCTGTTTTTGTTCCAGTACCATACTGTCTTGATTACTGTAGCTTTGTAGTATAGTTTGAAGTCATAGTTTGATTCCTCCAGCTCCATTTATCTTTCTCAAGATTGCTTTAGCTATTCGGGGTCTTTTGTGTTTCAATACAAATTGCAAAATTTTTGTTCTAGTTCTGTGAAAAATGCCATTGGTAGTCTGATAGAGATTGCCTTGAATCTGTAGATTGCTTTGAGTAGTATAGTCTTTTTCACAATGTTGATTCTTCCAATACAAGAACATGGTATATTCCTCCATCTGTTTGTATCATTTTTAATTTCTTTCATCAGTGTCATAGTTTTCTGCATACAAGTCTTTTGTCTCCTTAGGTAGGTTTATTCTAGGTATTGTATTCTTTTTGTTGCAATAGTAAATGAGAGTGTTTCCTTAATTTCTCTTTCAGATTTTTTCATCATTAATGTATGGGAATGTAAGAGATTTCTGTGCATTAATTTTGTATCCTGCATTTTTGTTGCACTGGTAAATGGAAGTGTTTCGTAAATTTCTCTTGCAGATTTTTCATCATTAGTGTATGGGAATGTAAGAGATTTCTGTGCATTAATTTTGTATCCTGCTACTTTACCCAATTCATTGATTAGCTCTAACAGTTTTCTGGTAGCATTTTTAGGATTCTCTATGTTTAGTATCATGTCATCTGCAAACAGTGACAGCTTTATTTATTCTTTTCCAATTTGGATACATTTTATTTATTTTTCTTCTCTGATTGCTGTGACTAAAAGTTTCAAAACTACATTGAATAATAGTGGTGATAGTGGGCAACATTGTATTATTTCTGATTTTAGAGGAAATGGTTTCAATTTTTCACCATTGAGAACAATGTTGGCTGTGGGTTTGTCATATATGTCCTTTATTACGTTGTAGTAAGTTCCCTCTATGCCTAATTTCTTGAGAGTTTTTATCATAAATGGGTGTTGAATTTTGTTGAAAGCTTTTTCTGCATCTATTGATATGATTATATTGTTTTTGTCCTTCAATTTGTTAATATGGTGTATCACATTCATTGATTTGCGTATATTGAAGAATCCTTGCCTTCCTGGGATAAAACCCACTCGATCATGGTGTATGATCCTTTTAATGTGCTGTTGGATTCTGTTTGCTAGTAATTTGTTGAGGATATTTACATCTATATTCATCAGTGATATTGGCCTGCAGTTTTCTTTTTCTGTGACATCTTTGTTTAGTTTTGGTATCAGGTGATAGTGGCCTTATTGAATGAGTTGGGAGTGTTCCTCCTTCTGCACTATTTTGGAAGAGTTTGAGAAGCATATATGTTAGCTCTTCTCTAAATGTTTGATAGAATTTGCCTCTGAAGCCATCTGGTCCTGGGCTTTTGTTTGGTGGAAGATTTTTAATCAGAGTTTCAATTTCAGTGCTTGTGATTGGTCTGTTCATATTTTCTATTTCTTCCTGGTTCAGTCTCGGAAGATTGTTCTTTTGTAAGAATTTGTCCATTTCTTCCAGGTTGTCCTTTTTATTGGCATACAGTTGCTTGTAGTAATCTCTCATGATCCTTTGTATTTTTGCAGTGTCAGTTTTGACTTCTCCTTTTTCATTCCTAATTCTGTTGATATGAGTCTTCTTCCTTTTTTTCTTGATGAGTCTGGTGAATTGTTTATCAATTTTGTTTATCTTCCCAAAGAACCATCTTTTAGTTTTATTGATTTTTGCTATTGTTTCCTTCATTTCTCTTTCATTTATTTCTGATCTGGTCTTTATGATTTCTTTCCTTCTACTAACTTTGGGGACGTTTGTTCTTCTTTCTCTAATTGCTTTAGTTGGAAGTTAGGTTGTTTATTTGAGATGATTCTTGTTTCTTTAGTAGGATTGTATTACTATAAACTTCCCTTTTAGAACTGTTCCCATAGGTTTTGGGTCATTGTGTTTTCATTGTCATTTGTTTCTAGGTATTTTTTTTTATTTCCTCTTTCATTTCTTCAGTGATCTCTCAGTTATTTATTATTGTATTGTTTAGCCTCCATGTGTTTGTATGGTTTACAAATTTTTTCCTGTAATTGAAATCTAGTCTCATAGCATTATGGTCAGAAAATATACTTGATACAATTTCAATTTTCTTAAATTTACCAAGGCTTGACTTGTGACCCAAGATATAATCATTCCTGGAGAATATTCCATGAACACTTAAGAAGAGAATATATTCTGTTTTTGGTTGGAATATCCTATAAATATCAGTGAAGTCCATCTTGTTTTATGTACCAATTAAAGCTTGTGTTTCCTTATTTATTCTCATTTGGGGTTATCTCTCTATTGGTGAAAGTGGGGTGTTAAGTCCCCTATTATGATTGTGTTACTGTCAATTTCCCTTTTTATAGCTGTTAGCATTTTCCTTATGTATTGAAATGCTCCTATGTTGGGTACATAAATATTTACAATTCTTATATCATCTTCTTGGATTGATCTCTTGATCATTATGTAGTGTCCTTCCTTGTCTCTTGTAATAGACTATTTTAAAGTCTATTTTGTCTGATATGAGAATTCCTATTCCAGGTTTCTTTTGATTTCCATTTGCATGGAATATCTTTTTCCATCCCCTCACTTCCCTTCTGTATGTGTACCTAGGTCTGAATTACATCTCCTGTAGACAATATATATATGAGTCTTGTTTTTATTTAGGCAGTCTGTGTCTTTTGGTTGAAGCATTTAATACATTTACATTTAAGGTAGTTATTGATAGGTATGTTCTTATTACTATTTTCTTAATTGTTTTGGGGTTGTTATTGTAGGTCTTTTCCTTCTCTTATTGTAGGTCTTTTCTTTCTCTTGTGTTTCTTTCCTAGAGAAGTTCCTTTAGCATTTGTTGTAAAGCTGATAGGGTAGTGCTGAATTCTCTTAGCTTTTGCTTTTCTGTAGTTTTTAATTTTTCCACCAAATCTTAATGAGATCTTTGCTGGGTAGAGTAGTCTTGGTTGTAGGTTTTTCCTTTTCATCACTTTAAATATGTCTTGCCACTCCTTTATGGCTTGCAGAGTTTCTGTTGAAAGATCAGCTCTTAACCTTATGGGATTCCCATGTATGTTATTTGTTGCTTTTCCCTTGTTGCTTTTAATATTTTTCCTTTGTATTTAATTTTTGATAGTTTGATTAATATGTGTCTTGTCATGTTTCTCTTTGGATTTATCCTGTGTGGGACTCTCTGGGCTTCCTGAATTTGATTAACTATTTCCTTTCCCATATTAGGGAAGTTTTCAACTATAATCTGTTCAAATATTTTCTCAGTCCCTTTCTTTTTCTCTTCTTCTTCTGAGACCCATATAATTCAAATGTTGATGCATTTAGTGTTGTCTCAGAGGTCTCTGAGACTGTTCTCAATTCTTTTCATTCTTTTTTCTTTATTCAGCTCTGTGGTAATTATTTCCACTATTTTATCATCCAGATCACTTATTCATTATTCTACCACAGTTAATCTGCTACTGATTCCTTCTAGAGAACTTTTAATTTCAATTATTATGTTGTTCATCACTGTTTGTTTGCTCTTTAGTTCTTCTAAGTTCTTGTTTAACATTTCTTCTATTTTCTCGGTTCTCTTTCCAAGATTTTGTATCATCTTTACTGTCATTACTCTGAATTCTTTTTCAGGTAGTCTGCTTATTTCCTCTTCATTCATTTGGTCAGGTGGGCTTTTACCTTGCTCCTTCATTTTCTGTGTGTTTCTCTGTCTTCTCATTTTGCTTAACTTACTGTGTTTTTGGTCTCCTTTTCAGAGGCTGCAGTTTTGTAGTTCCCTTTGTTTTTGATGTCTGACCCCAGTGGGTAAGGTGTTTTCAATGGGTTGTATAGGCTTCTTGGTTGAGGGGACTGGTTTCTCTGTTCTGTTTGATGAGGCTGAATCTTTTCTTTCTGGTGGGTAAAGTCACATCCGGTGGTGTGTTTGGGGGTGTCTGTTAACTTATTATGATTTTATGCAGCCTCTCTCCTAAAGGGTGGGGTTTTGCTACTGTCTTGCTAGTTGTTTGGCATAGGGTGTCCAGCACTGTAGCTCTCTGGTTGTTGAGTGGAGCTGGGTCTTATCATTGAGATGGAGAGCTCTGGGAGAGCTCTCCCATGGAACTGGGAGGTCTCTGGTAGACCAATATCCTGAACTTGGTTCTCCCACTCAGATGCTTAGGTCTGACACCTGGTCAGAGCACCAAGACCCTGTCAGCCACATGGTACTTCTGTGATTCTGGACCAGGGAGTTAACTTCTCTGTGTCTCAGATTTCCTTTCATGCAGCACCTCCTTGGCCTAGAGGCCCAGTCAGGTGTGAGGGAAGGGCTTTCTCTCATAGGCTCAGGAATAGCAGTGTAGATGGGTATAATCTAGTCTGACACTGGGAACCTTGTGATTTTCCTCAACTCTGCCAAAAATAATTATGTATACTGCAGAGAAACTTTACATTGAACATCTTGGCTTTGTAAAGAAAGGGCTTCAAGTACTTCATTTGTTTAAATCTATCCACATTTTTCTACATTTCCAGATCCACATTTTGCTTCTTAATTACCACTATTTAAATGCCCTTTCAAGATCGGCTGTAAATTAAAATTGATCCACTGTCAGCAATATCCGACAGTTGGCAGCAGACTATTGATACAGATGAAATTCCAGTTGCGTAGTGTCTTTCTGAGAAGTTAGAAATGTAATGAAATGAGCCGACTCTGCAGCTTGGCACAAAAGACAAAATGTGATTTTCTCCAGTGGCAGAACTTAAATATAAATAACAAGCCACGTTTGGAAAATGCAAATAAATGTGTATGAAAAAAGAACCAGAGTTTATATCTTTATACCCTTCATGAATGCTTATGTAATCTTTTTCTCTTATCTGACGAACAGTCCTCCTTTTGAAATAAAGCTTAAGAGTATATTGACAAGAACATACACTTCAGAGTTACATCTGAACTGAATTTTTTTAATTTACAAGTTGTGTGATTTAGAGAAAAGGCCAAAAACGTCAGGTCTCAGTTTACTCATCTACCAAATGTAAGTTAATAACTCCCCTATAGTTATGAAAATTAAATGAGAAAATACAGGGAATACCAACAGAATATTCAATGTGGTGCCTACTACAATAAAAAGGAATGTCAAGGAAGATAATGTAGTAATACAGAAGGTTGTGGTCAAAGGCCCTAGGTTATTTCTAGGAAGCTAAGTCTGAATGTATTTATTCTGAGATGCTCTCCTTCAGCCTCAGACTTTGATGACAGCTGAGCTGAGATAGCTAAATGTTGCCAAGAAGTACCTTATCACCACACACAAACAACCACACACACGCACACACACACACAATTTATAGTAAGGCCAGATCTTTGGCCTTTGCTCTTGGGATTAGTTCATAGTAGATGGATTCAACAAGTCCTTTCTGGGATTTTCCATAGTGGCTGTGAGCATATCTAAGGTAAGATCTGAGATAGGAATTAGAATTCTAAAACATAATCATTAAGTTACCCACTCTTGCTTCCCCTTTTGAAGAGGTGGTAGATTTCCACTTTGGTCCTCTGTGAATTGTGCAGAGTCATCCAGAAATGTTACACATCCCTAATAAAAATGCCTAGGACCTTGCAGAAGCCTGGATGGGAGAACTAACTCTGCCTTGCTGGAGAAGAGCATGCCAAAGTTTCTGTTTTTTTCCTAAGAGACACCTCAATCTTAATTCTCCAGCAACAAGCATTCTATCTTTGAAACAAATAAGCTATTACTTCTTTTTACAGTCCATGCCTGTGCATGAAATATTTATGTGTTTGGGGATATTTGGTTTGATTTCTCTTTATCATTCAGATTTTTGCTTAAATATCACATTTCAGAGTGGACTTACCTCATCATATCGAAAGAACCTATACTCTCTCCTAAGTATCTCATTTTATTCTATTCCCACTTTTTTTTCTCCTATTGCTTGTCACTAACTGAAATTATATTATTCATTTATTAAATTATTGATTCCCTCCTTCTTTATTAGAGTGCATGGCCTTTAAGTGTAGGGACTGGTCTTTTTTTCTCATGACTAAATCCCATTGTTACCAAGTCCAAGCTTGCTCTCCTTGCTGCACGGCAGGCCAATAAATCAGGAGATGAGGTGTTCAGGTAAGGATCATGACTTTATTCAGAAATCCACCATACCAAAAAGATGGCAGACTAATGTCTTCAAAAAACTTCTTATCGGGGGTCTGGATGTCAGTTTCTTTTATAGAATAGAGAGGGGGAGGAGGTGAGGAAGTAAAATAAAAATGCCATAAGTCTTGCAAATATCTCCTGGAATGGCTAACCTCAGGTGTTAAGTAAGTGTTAATTTCTTCTCTCTTGCAGCCATTCACAGGTGGACAGGGTCAGGATGTTTCACTGAACAAAGGCACTTTGGTTTAACATTCAGGCAGATGGGCAGTGTTCCCCTATCAGGCCATTATGTATAGATAGTATCCTTTTAGTGAACAAAAGCAATGGGAAGCAAAGGTTAAAGGAAAGAAACAGATCCAACATAGAGTCAGGATTGGCTCTTCCCTGTTACACCATCACACAGGATGGTGCCTGGCACATAACCAGTCTTCAATAAATATTGGCCTGCTAAATTTCATAATTATGGCAGGATATATCATACCCATCTTGGGAACTCATGGCTAAAAATTCAATGAGGTCCGTGTTCAGCTAGGAACTTCAATCTTCTTGAAGCTTGGCCATGTCTATGGATTTCACTATTTCCATCAGCTTTCAGATTAGTTTCCTGACTCTGGGATAGTTCAAGAAGGGGTGAAGAAATAGATTTGTGTATTGTTCCAGACTTAAGTATATATTATTTTTATTGGCAGCAGCCTAAATCTGAAACTCTTATGGATTAGATTTTTTTTGTATCACATAATCAGAAGCAGTATGGCTGTAGAAAAAGATCCAAAGAGGCCATCCAGAAAGGCCTGATATGTAGTGAAGGAAGGCGGAGGATAAAGGTCAGAAATTGAGAATTAGAGTGCAACTGAAGTCCTATACAAATCATCATAAAGGGGAAATAGATTAATGGCAGGAAAAGGAAGTAAGAGTGCCTTGATTTGGAATCAGTTTTGTTATGTTATTAAATTTAATCGTTAATATAAGGAGAATGTTCATTTTCTTTCATTCTTTCAGTCTTTCTGATAAGAATATGATAGAAAAGCTCTTACATTCTTGAAATCAATTAGAGTTTTCAACCAATTGGAGCACATTCAGGTATCTGAAAGAAATGAGGAATGGATATGTTAGGGGTTTGGTTATAAGAAAGAAAAATCAACTCAGGCTATCATAAGCAAGAAGAGAATTTATTGGGAGGAAATGCGAACTCAAAGACCTGTTGGGAGACTGGAGAATAAGACTTGGAAAATGTGGACAATGATCAAAGTATCTCCATACTGGAGCACCAGAAACCACAGCCAAGGCTATACCATGGGAACAGTTTGGGCCATACCAATATTGCTACAGGCACTGCACTAGGTCTCACCTCCTGAACACTGCCCCTGTCCTCTTCATACTTTTCTCAGGATTCACAATTCAAACAATTAGCTGTGATTATGGATGGGTAGAAAAAGAACCTAGTTCCTGGGCTTCCACAATGAGAGGCATTAATGGAGAGATGGTGTCAGTAATTGTTTCCCATGAAATCTACATACAAAGAGTTTTCCCAAAGGTCATGAGGGCGTAAAACAAACAAACAAAAAAAACTATATGTATTGGTAACAGTGAGTCTTTGTTATGGACTGAATGTTTGTGTGCCCTTAAAATTCGTATATTGAAACTCATCCCCCTGCCCCACAATGTGATGGTAATATTTGGAGGTGGGGTCTTTGGGAGGAAGTTAGGTTTAGATGAGATTGGGAGAGTGGAGTCCCCAGGATGGGATCAGTGACCTGTACTAGAACAGTCAGGTAGAAGGACAGTCCCTCAGGAGGACCCATGTTATCTTTACCAGAGATGATCTCACATATAACACAGATGATTTTCTAAGCTCTATTTCCTATATCTAATTAGTTACCAAGTCTTCTCAGTTCTGCTAACTGTACTTTCTCTTTTCCATCTCGACTTCTCCTGAAAATATCTAATCTTCAACAATACCTTCTTTGTTAGTTCTTATGCTACTACCATCAACTATCTACAAATCAAAATAAATTAATCCTTCATACTCACACCATAATAGGCAAACAGACCAACAGGACAATAAATCAATGTTTGCCTTCTCATAGGCAAACACAGTTCTCTAGCCAAAAACATTTCAGATTTTTTTTCTCTATTACTGAATAGATATTATTTATCCTACATATCCTCACCTCTTATTTACACACCAATGATCTTGAACTATGTATGGTTCCACACTCATGACATGATTTCACACATTTGTTTTTTTTTTTAACTTTATTATTTATTTTTTTATTTTTGGCTGTGTTAGGTGTTTGTTGCAGCATCTAGGATCTTCATTGTGGTGCACGGGTTTCTCTTATTTGTGGCGTGCAGGTTTTCCTCTTCTCTAGTTGTGGTGCGCAGGCTCCAGGGTGCATGAGCTCTGTAGTTTGTGGCACCTGGGATCTCTAGTTGAGGCACAAGAGCTCACTAGTTGTGACACATGGGCTTAGCTGCCCCCTGGCATGAGGGATCTTAGTTTCCCAACTAGGGATTGAACCCACATCCCCTGCATTGAAAGGAGGATTCTTTACCACTGAACCACCAGGGAAAACCCACACATTTGTAATTTTTACAGTTGCTGTTTACTCTGGCTGGGGTATCTGACCTAATTTGCACACCTAGAAATTTCATACCCATTTTTTAATCTTAATCATCACTTCTTGCATGAAATTTTTCCTAACATATAGTTTAGACAAAACAATATGTCTTTTATTTTCTTTCCCATCTCTGTGACATCATTTATTTTTATTATGTAATTGTTTGTTTGTCATTATACTGCTTTATGATTTCTTTAAAATTTTGGAGACTATCATTTTATTTTTGTAGCTGGACCTGGTGAATAATATGCATCCTTAAATATCTGTTAAGTACATGAATGAATGACTAAATAATAAAGTGCACCATGGTATCTCCTCATTATCTGTGTCATTGTCCTCCTGTTTGTTTTAGATTGACTCCATATCTTAATGGTAAAATTTTATTGTCTATTCTATGTCATATAAAGATGTTATTTTTCCTTTTTTAAAAAGACTTCTTGAAGACATCAATGAATGCATTTATTACTATCACCACAGCTAAGAAAATTGTGATGGGAAAAGCAATCCTGTTAGTCTAGAAGACTCCAAACGCTAAGTAAGTGGTCCCAGAAATGAAAATAAAACCACTTCTATTATTATACGGCTTCACTTAAAAAATCTTTTTAAAACCTCTATCACCATTTTATTAAATCATCAGAAAATATCTAATAAGTGCCTCCTATATGTTAGGCATCATGCTTGGTTATGGAGGGTAAAATAATGTGGGGGAAAGATAAGCCTGCTGTCTACATGGAAACTTCTATTCCATTTATAAAGCAACAATAAGATAGTCATGCAAAAAAGAGGAGCTTAAAAAGGAGGTACAGGAATTTATAGGAGTCTATTGGCATAAAGTTTTTGTTATTTTTAAAAAAATTTTTTATTTATTTTTATAACATCTTTATTGGAATATAATTGCTTTACAATGGTGTGCTAGTTTCTGCTTTATAACAAAGTGAATCAACTATACATATACATATATCCCCATACTTCATCCCTCTTGTGTCTTCCTCCCATCCTCCCTATCCCACCAATCTAGGTGTTCACAAAACACAGAGCTGATCTCCCTGTGCTATGTGGCTGCTTTCCATTAGCTACCTTTATTACATTTGTAGTGTATATAAGTACATGCCACTCTCTCACTCCATACCAGCTTACCGTTCCCACTCACCATGTCCTCAAGTCCATTCTCTACTTCTGTATCTTTATTCCTGTCCTGCCCCTAAGTTCTTCAAAACCATTTTATTCCTTTTGTTTTTTAGATTCCATACATATGTGTTAGCATATGCTATTTGTTTTTCTCTTTCTGACTTACTTCACTCTGCATGACAGATTCTAGGCCCATCCACCTCACTGCAATTAACGTAATTTCATTTCTTTTTATGGCTGAGTAATATTCCATTGTATATATGTGCCATATCTTCTTTATCCATTCATCTATTGATGGACACTTAGGTTGCTTCTATGTCCTGGCTATTGTAAATAGAGCTGCAATAAATATAGTGGTAAATATCTCTTATTGAATTATGGTTTTCTCAGGGTATATGCTCAATAGTGGGATTGTAGGGTCATATGATAGGTCTATTTTTAGTTTTTTAAGGAATCTCCATATTGTTCTCCATAGTGGCTGTATCAATTTACATTCCACCCAACAGTGCAAGAGGATTCCCTTTCCTCCACAACCTCTACAGCATTTATTGTTTGTAGATTTTTAAATGATGGCCATTCTGACTGGTGTGAGGCAATACCTCATTGTAGTTTTGATTTGCATTTCTCTAATGATTAGTGATGTTGAGCATCCTCTCATGTGTTTGTTGGCAAGCTTTATATCTTCTTTGGAGGAATGGCTATTTAGGTCTTCTGCCATTTTTGGATTGGGCTGTTTGTTGTTTTTAATATTGAGCTGCACCAGCTGCTTGTAAATTTTGGAGATTAATCCTTTTTCAGTTGCTTCATTTGCAAATGTTTTCTTCCATTCTGATGGTTGTCTTTTCATCTTGTTTATGTTTTCCTTTGCTATGCAAAAGCTATTAAGTTTCATTAGGTCCCATTTGTTTATTTTTGTTTTTCTTTCCATTTTTCTAGGAGCTGGGTCAAAAGGATCTTGTTGTGATTTATGTCATAGAGTGTTCTGCCTATGTTTTCCTCTAAGAGTTTTATAGTGTCTGGCCTTACATTTATGTCTTTAATCCATTTTGAGTTTATTTTTGTGTATGGTGTTAAGGAGTGTTCTAATTTCATTCTTTTACATGTAGCTGTACAGTTTTCCCAGCACCACTTATCGAAGAGGCTGTATTTCCTCTATTGTATATTCTTGCCTCCTTTATCAAAAATAAGGTGACCATATGTACATGGGTTTGTCTCTGGGATTTCTATCCTTTTCCATCGATCTGTATTTCTGTACGAGTATCATGCTGTCTTGATTACTGTAGCTTTGTAGTATAGTCTGAAGTCAGAGAGGCTGATTCCTGATTATTTCTCAAGATTGCTTTGGCTATACGGGGTCTTTTGTGTTTCCATACAAATTGTGAAAAATTTTGTTCTAGTTCTGTGAAAAATGCCATTGGCAGTTTGATAGGGATTGTACTAAAGCTGTAGATTGCTTTCAGTAGTATAGTCTTTTTCACAATGTTAATTCTTTCAATCTAAGAACGTGGAATATCTCTCCATCTGTTTGTATCATCTTTAATTTCTTACAGCAGTGTCATAGTTTTCTGCATACAAGTCTTTTGTCTCCTTAGGTAGGTATACTCCTAGGTATTTTATTATTTTTGTTGCAATGGTAAATGGCAGTTTTTCCTTAATTTCCCTTTCAGATTTTTCATCATTAGTGTATAGGAATGCCAGAGATTTCAGTGCATTAATTTTGTATCCTTCTACTTTACCAAATTCACTGATTCACTCTAGTAGTTTTCTGGTAGCATCTTTAGGATTCTCTCTATGTAGTATCATGTCATCTGCAAAGAGTGACAGCTTTACTTCTTTTTTTCTGATTTGGATTCCATTTATTTCTTTTTCTTCTATGATTGCTGTGGCTAAAACTTCCAAAACTATGTGGAATAATAGTGGTTAGAGTGGACAACCATGTCTGGTTCCTGATCTTACAGGAAATGGTTTCAGTTTTTCACCAGTGAGAATGATGTTGGCTGTGGGTTTGTCATATATGGCCTTTACTTTATTGAGGTAAGTTCCCTCTACACCTACTTTCTGGAGGGTTTTTATCATAAATGAATGTTGAATTTGGTCGAAAGGTTTTTCTGCATCTACTGAGATGATCATGTTTTTTTTTCCTTAAATTTGTTAATATGATGTATCACATTGTTTGATATGCGTATGTTGAAGATTCCTTGCATTCCTGGGATTATCCACACTTGACCATGGTGTATGATCCTTTTAATGTGCTGTTGGATTCTGTTTACTAGTATTTTGTTCAGGATTTTTGCATCAATGTTTATCAGTGATACTGGCCTGCAGTTTTCTTTCTTTGTGACATCTTTATCTGGTTTTAGTATCAAAGTGATGGTGGCCTCGTAGAATGAGTTTGGGAGTGTTCCTCCCTCTGCTATATTTTGGAAAAGTTTGAGAAGTATAGGTGGTAGCTCCTCTCTAAATGTTTGACTGAATTCTCCTGTGAAGCCATCTGGTCCTGGGCTTATGTTTGTTGGAAGATTTTTAATCACAATATCAATTTCAGTGCTTCTGATTAGTCTGTTTATATTGTCTATTTCTTCCTGAATCAGTCTCAGAAGGTTGTGCTTTTCTAAGAATTTGTCCATTTTTTCCTGGTTGTCCATTTTTTTTGGCATATAGTTGCTTGTAGTAATCTCTCATGTCCTTTGTATTTCTGCAGTGTCAGTTGTTACTTCTCCTTTTTCATTTCTAATTCTGTTGATTTGAGTCTTTTTCCTTTTTTTCTTGATGAGGCTGGCTAATGTTTTATCAGTTTTTTTTTATCTTCTCAAAGGACCAGCTTTTTGTTTCATTGATCTTTGCTGTTGTTTTCTTCATTTCTTTTTCATTTATTTCTGATCTGATCTTTATGATTTCTATCCTTCTGTTAACTTTGGGGTTTTTTGTTCTTCTTTCTCTAACTGCTTTAGGTGTAAGTTTAGGTTGTTTATTTGAGATGTTTCTTGTTGCTTAAGGTACAATTGTTTTGCTATAAACTTCCCTCTTAGAACTGCTTTGCTGCAACCCATAAGTTTTGGGTCATTGTGTTTTCATTGTCATTTGTTTCTAGGTGTTTTTTGATTTCCTCTGATTTCTTCAGTCATCTCTTAGTTATTAAGCAGTGTATTGTTTAGCCTCCATGTGTTTGTATTTTTTACATTTTTTTCCTGTAATTGATATCTAGTCTCATAGTGTGTGGTCAGAAAAGATACCTGATACTATTTCAATTTTCTTAAATTTACCAAGGCTTGATTTGTAACCCAAGATATGATCTATCCTGGAGAATGTTCCATGTGCACTTGAGAAGAAAGGATATTCTGTTGTTTTTGGATGGAATGTCCTATAAATATCAATTAAGTCCACCGTGGTTAATGTATCACTTAATGCTTGTGTTTCCTTATTTATTTTCTTTTTGTATGATCTGTCCATTGGTTGTGCTACTGTCAATTTCCCTTTTTATGGCTGTTAGCATTTGCCTTATGAGTTGAGGTGCTCCTATGTTAGGTGCATAAATATTTACAATTGTTATAACTTCTTCTTGGATTGATCCCTTGATCATTATGTAGTGTACTTCTTTGTCTCTTGTGATAGTCTTTACTTTAAAATCTAGTTTTTCTGTTATATGAATTGCTATTCCAGCTTTCTTTTGCTTTCCATTTGCATGGAATATCTTTTTCCATTCCCTCACTTTCAGTCTGTGTGTGTCCCTAGGTCTGAAGTGGGTCTTATAGACAGCATTTATACACATCTTCTTTTTGTATCCATTCAGCCAGTCTATGTCATTTTGTTGGAGCATTTAATCCATTTACATTTAAGGTAGTTATAGATATGTGTGTTCCTATTATAATTTTCTTAATTGTTTTGGGTTGTTATTGTAGGTCTTTTTCTTCTCTAGTGTTTCCTGACTAGAGAGGTTCCTTTAGCATTTGTTGTGAAGCTGGTTTGGTGGTGCTGAATTCACTTAGCTTTTACTTGTCGGTAAAGTTTTTAATTTCTCCATTGAATCTGAATGAGATCCTTGCTGTGTAGAGTAATCTTCATTGTAGGTGTTTCCCTTTCATTACTTTAAATATGTCCTCACACTGCCTTCTGGCTTGTGGAGTTTCTGCTGAAAGATCAGCTCTTAACATTTTGGGGATTTTCTTGTGTATTATTTGTTGCTTTTCCCTTGCTACTTTTGATCATTTTTATTTAATTTTTGATAGTTTAATTAATATGTGCCTTGTCATGTTTCTCCTTGGATTTATCCTGTATGGGACTCTCTGTGCTTGCTGGACTTGATTAGCTATTTCCTTTCCCATATTAGGGAAATTTTCATCTATAATCTCTTTAAATATTTTCTCAGTCCCTTTTTTCTTCTGTACTTCTGGGACCCTTGTAATTCAAATGTTGGTGCGTTTAATGTTGTCCCAGAGTTCTCTGAGACCATCCTCAATTCTTTTCATTCTTTTTTCTTTAGTCTGCTTTGTGCTAGTTATTTCCACTATTTTATTTTCTAGGTCACTTATCTGTTCTTCTGCCTCAGTTATTCTGCTATTGGTTCCTTCTAGAGAATTTTTAATTTCATTTATTGTGTTGTTCACCATTGTTTGTTTCCTCTTTAATTCTTCTAGGTTCTTGTTAAACATTTCTTATATTTTCTCCATTCGATTTCCCAGATGTTGGATCACCTTTATTATCATTACTCTGAATTCTTTTTCAGGTAGATTGCTTATTTCCTCTTCATTTGTTTGGTCTGGTGTTTTTTTTTTTTTTTTTTTTTTTTTGCGGTACGCGGGCCTCTCCCTGTTGTGGCCTGTCCCTTTGCAGAGCACAGGCTCCAGACGCACAGGCTCGGTGGCCATGGCTCACGGGCCCAGCCACTCTGCAGCATGTGGGATCTTCCCAGACTGGGGCACGAACCCGTGTTCCCTGCATTGGCAAGCAGACTCTCAACCACTGAGCCACCAGGGAAACCCTGGTGGGTTTTTTTGCTTGTTTCTTTTTTTGTTTGTTTGGCAGTATGCGGACCTCTCACTGTCGTGGCCTCTCCCATTGTGGAGCACAGGCTCCAGACACACAGGCTCAGCGACCATGGCGCACGGGCCTAGCCGCTCCACGGCATGTATGATCTTCCTGGACCAGGGCACGAACCCACATCCTGTGCATTGGCAGGCAGACTCTCGACCACTGCGCCACCAGGGAAGCCCAGTCTGGTGGGTTTTTACCTTTCTCCTTCATCTGCTGTGTGTTTCTCTGTCTTCTCATTTTGCTTAACTTTCTTTGTATGGGGTTTCCTTTTCACAGCCTACAGGTTTGTAGTTCCTATTGTTTTTGGTGTCTGCCCCCAGTGGCTAAGGTGTGTTCAGTCGGTTGAGTAGGCTCCTTGGTGGAGGGTACTGGTTCCTCAGCCCTGGTGAATGAGGCTGGTTCTTGTCTTTTTGGTGTCCAGTGGTGTGTTTTGGGGTGTCTCTGACCTTATGATTTTAGACAGCCTCTCTGTTAATGGTTCTGGTTGTGCTACTGTCTTGTTAGTTGTTTGGCATAGGGTGTACAACACTGTAGCTTGCTGGTTGTTGAGTGAAACTGTGTCTCCGCATTGAGATGGAGATCTCTCAGAATGCTTTTGCCATTTGATATTACATGGAGCTGGGAGGCTTGGTGGACCAATGCCCTGGACTCGGCTCTCCCACCTTAGAGGCACATGCCTGACCCTTGGCCAGAGCACCAAGGTCCTATCAGGTAAATGGCTCAGAAAATCAGGGAGAAAAAGAGAAAGAAAAAAAAATAATAAAATGAAATAAAGTTATTAAAATAAAAACTAAAAAATGTTATTAAAAATAAAAAGATTAAAAAGTAATAAAAAAAGAAAGAAAGAAGAGAGCAACCAAACCAAAAAACAAATCCACCAATGATAACAAGCGCTAAAAACTATACCAAAAAGAAAAAAAAAAACAGTCAGAGCCCTAGGACAAATGTTTAAAGCAAATCTATACAGACAAAATCACGCAAAGAAGCATACACATACACACACACACACAAAGAGAGAAAGGAAAAAGATATATATAATCTATATATTAAAAAGAAAAAGGAACAGAGCTCCCAAATCAATAAACAAATCCACCAATGATAATGAACTCTAAATACTAAACTAAGTTAAACATAAAACCAGAAACAAATTAGATTCAGAAAGCAAACCCCATGTCTACAGTTGCTCCCAAAGTACACCGCCTCAATCTTGGGATGATTCGTTGTCTATTCAGGTATTCCAGAGATGCAGGGTAAATCAAGCTGATTGTGGAGGGTTAATCTGCTACTCCTGAGGCTGCTGGAAGAGATTTCCCTTTCTCTTCTTTTTTTTGCAAAACTCCTGGGGTTCAGCTTTGTATTTGGCCCAGCCTCTGCGTGTAGGTCATCTTAGTGTATCTGTTCTTTGCTCAGACAGGACGGGATTAAAGTAGGTTCAGGTCCCATTCCTATTCTTTTGTCTCTGTTTTTTCTTTTGCCTTACCCAGGTATGTGTCAAGTTTCTTGCCTTTTGGAAAGTCTGAGGTCTTCTGCCGGCATTCAGTCAGTTTTCTGTCGGAGTTGTTCCACATGTAGATGTATTTCTGATGTATTTGTGGAGAAGAAGGTGATCTCCACATCTTACTCCTCTGCCACCTCGAAAGTCTCTCTCCAAGCTTTTTTTTAATCATAAATAAAATTAATTATAAATAGCATTACTAGTAAAATTAAGAACTGAGATCTGCTCAGTGCCTATATGCAATAGATTATTCATGTTTAAAATTTTCCCAACTTGTACCAACTCATAGGAAACCTTTGGATGACATGTGATTAGTGTCCACATTTTATACAGGGAGACACTGGAGCATGAAGACACAAAGGTTAAGTAAAATGTCTCATGACCCATAGAACATCAGAGATGGCACCAGGCACAGAATCAGAGCTGCCTGACTGCAGTCAGCACTCTTGTTTTTATGAATAAAAAAGGCAAGGTAGAGATAAATTAGCTAATGTGTCCATGATATACACATGCTGAACAATGGATCTGAGAAGCCAGGTCATCTCATTCCATCTCCTGTGCTTGTCCTGTTGTTTCATCCTTACACTCTGCTCTCATTAGCTTTTTAAATCTTTACTGGGTATCTAGTGACATGACACATTTACCAGACATATTAATTAATTGACTAATTAATTAAGAAAATAATTATTGAGTAGCACTAATTTCCAGACACTGTTCTAATCATCAGGGATGCTTCAGAAAACTAAATAAACAAAACCTGCCCTCATGGAGTTTACTTGTAATGGGGAAAGAGACAAACAGTTAAGAACATTCAATATACCAGCTCATCTCTGCCCAGGAGCAGTATTCACCATGCTTTTAGTCCATTAGTCACACAATACCCAGCGAATGGTGCTTAGAATTAATCTTTCAACATTTCTGGAACTCAGGCTTTTTAGTCCTTATACCTCCATTTTAGAGTGTGTTCTTTCTTTCTTTTTTTTTTTGGGTTTAAAAATTGATTAATGTAGTTTACCCACATTACCAGAGAATAAGAGAAACCCTGCATTATTTCAATATACGCAGAACAAGCATTCAATAAAATTCAGCAACTGTTCATAAAGGAAACTGTTAGCAAACTAGGGAGAAAAGAGAATTCCTTAACCTACAAAACAGAATCTACTAAAATTTACCACAAGCCACATATGCAATAGTGAAACATTTAAAATACTATATTTAAAATCAGGAACAAGACAAGAATGGCTGCTATCGCTACTGTTATTCAACATTGTATGAGATGACCTATGCTACACAATAAAATAAAATTAAAAATTAAAAATAAAAGAGGTGAAAGGGGCCTGGAACTCTTAATTTGTTTATACTTCTAAAGGATAAAGCTCTAAGAAAGGAGAGTAAGGAAGGAGAAACAGAGGTAGTCACTGAAAATGGTACAAACAGACCTTATTGAAGTACAGGAAACAGAGGAGCTGAGGGATTATTCTGAATCACCACTGTCATGGAATCAGAAAAACTACAACACTTCAGAGCAAAAAAGGAACAAAGAGCCCCTGATTTTACCTTTACCAATTTTAACATAATATACAAACCACCAAAACCCTTGGAAAAATTCACTTGTGCCTTAAAGTGGTTAAAAGGAATAAAAAGTTCCAAATAATTTTGAGATGAATGGCATTACTATTGACCTTTGTTATTAAAAAAATAATTCAGGGTTGAAAACAAGATATTTATTTTTACAGGTACCATCTAGACTCAGCAGATCGTAAGCTTGATTTATTCTGAGGGACATTGTAACAGAAATGAAATGGTGGAAACAGTTGATAGAGTCCCCTTCCTGGAATACTACAGTAAGGGCAAAATGGACTGTGTCAAGAGACCATCTGTTTGCCTCTTTGCTTCCCACATCCAGCATAACAGCTAGGCTGTGTCCTTGGTTTCCTGTTTTAAACTCTTAGTGTCCCTGTTAGTAAGGAAACTCAGCATGCTTGGTCAGTTCTGTAAGAACAAAGGCATTTTTCTTGCATAATTATCCCTCTCTGAAGAAGCTTGGCTCCCTGCATCTCTGTCCATCAGAGGCATGGATGGATCCTTGAAGTTCAGAATGTTGCTGGCTGAAGTTCATCACTGCATGGTTTTTTGAACCCACCCTCAAGAGTAATAGCTATTCCCTTAGACTCTTCCCCAAATTGTCCTGTCATCCAGCATTTCTTGGGGTGGTGGTTGCCTCAATCAATGTCACAGTGTTCATGGAGGTCATAAAAAACATCTGAAAACAGTTCAAAGTCTTAAATACCTTCCTCAAACAGGTTTTCCTCTTTGTGTAATATATTTACTCTTTACCTCTTTTTGGTTTCAAATTTTCTGAATTGTCAGCAGTGAATATGTACTCTTTTAATAGGAAAACATAATTATATTGGTACATGACAGTCATGGGATTGTGAGTGATTTATTTTTATTTACCCTTGTCCTATTTTTTAATAAGTAAAAAATTGAAATAAAAGCATGAAAAAAGAAAACAAAATTATAAAAATCACCCCACCCTTCCCTTGCTTGTTCATGTATACCAGAATGATTTCCATCTCTCTTAGCTCATTAAACCTGACTTTGTTAAAGATAAAAGGAAGATGTATAATTTATGGGTCACTGACCCAGTGTCTCCTACTTTACATTGACCTAACCAGTTTCCCACTTCCTGCCTCTGTACCATCCTCCAGAGCTCTGCTCCTTTCCTGACATCTAGGCATCCAGGACTAATTGCCACTCTTAATCTTCTGCAGTTCTTTCCTGCAAGACCTATAAATACAAACCCAAGGTGCTTTAAAGAGAAGCAAGGCCCAGCAATCTTACGACATCATTCAGTTGGAAGTGGCAATTAGACATTTTTAACGTTATTTTAATACAAAATGGAGTAATTAAAACTTACACATTAGAAGGGAAAACACTTTTGAGATTACGTTCATTTTATTAAGCTATTTCAAATACTAAAGTTTATTGCAATGCATAATTCTTTCTTTTCCTTCCTTTAATTGGATCGCTGGCAGTAACAACTCAGTGAAATGAATGTCTGACCCATCAGGAAAGAGATTAAGTTATCTAGGGTGTTTATTTTTAATTGGTATTGACCACAAACCCATACATTTCCACTAAAATTAGATTGAATTGGAAAATTCCACTCTTTGATCTAAATATTATGGTTCAGACACTAAATTATTCCAGCTATGGCTTAACTTATGTCAGCTGCACTTTAAAGCTAATATCTCATTTTTGTTTGGGAGGTCAGCAGTTTCAGGCATAGCTTGCTAATGCCATAACTAGACATTTGGATAATAATAGGATTGTTCACTATGACTCAATAGTATTAACTTCAAACTTTATTGAATGCAAATATAGAAGAAATTGTTTTTAATTTGACCCAGTGACTATCTGTGCATATGAAGTTACAACAGTAAGAGAGAAGGAAAATAGTGAAAGCAACTTGGGTTTTCAGTGAAAGCAAATACTGTCCCATATGCTGCTAAGAGTCTTTGTCTCCCTGAATTTTTTTTAATATATGCACAAAGGACATATATGCTAATTATTTCTTTATTTTTGGTCTCAGCACAAAGAGACTATATCTCTTTTATTATTCCTCTAGGTTGAATTTTCTTTTGCTGCTTGATTCTCAGTATATTGCCTTGTGTCTTCCTTCTCTCTGGGCTACTTACCACCATCCTGCATCCTAAACTATCTTCCTGGAAGCTCCCTTGGTCTCTCCATTCATTTCCTTGAAACTCAGCTCATTTCTGGCATCCTACCGCCTATTATTGAATTGGCCTCAGAAAGAATAATTGATTCTTTAGTTATCGGTACATTATTTGCATCTACTAGTGAGAGTCAGCTTTATGTAAAAATGGGTCTGAGATTTAATTTCAATTCCTCCTGACATTGCTTCTGGAACCATCTATTGTAGAGCAAAGGACCAGTGGGTCCCACAGCCTCTTGTCGGTACCTCAACCCTTACGCTGTGATAAGCTAAACTGGAAAAAAGAAATTATATTAATATATTAAAACTGGTTATAAAATATAATAAAATAAATACAAAATAAAGTGATGAAACGGACTTACAGATATCAAAAACAAATTTATATTTACTAAAGGGGAAATGTGGGAGGGAGGGATAAATCAGGAGCTTGGGAGTAACATACACACACTACTATATATAAGATAGTTAACCAACAAGGACCTACTGTATAGCACAAGGAACTCTACTTAGTATTCTGTAATAACCTAAATGGGAAAATAATCTGAAAAAGAATGAATATATGTCTATGTATAACTGAGTCACTTTGCTGTACACTGAAACTAACACAACATTGTAGATCAACTATACTCCAATAAAATGGTGAAAACAAAATAAATAAAAGTGATCTGATACTACTGTAGTGTAAGATCTTCTGTCAACTAAGTGATCCCAAAAGCACATAGAGAGGAATGGAGTAAAAAGGCTGAATGGGAGAAGAATGACAATGTATTAATTTACTAGTGTTTCTCTAGCAAATTAACACAAACTTGACAGTTTAAACAGAAAAGTTATGATCTTACAATTCCAAAAGTAAGAAAATCAAAATTAGTCTAACTGGGCTAAAGTTGAGGTCTCACAAAAGCTAGTTCTTTTTAGAGACTCTTGAGGAGCATCCATTCCTTTGCTTTAATCCAGCTTCTAGAGGCCACCTTCATTCCTTAGCCTGCAGCCCCTTCCTCCATCTTCAAAGCCATTAGCATGGTACCTACAAATCTCTCTCTGGTTCACAGACCTTCGAATCCATTGTCATATCCCTTTTGACCCTTCTGTCTCCCTCTTATTAGTAGCCTTGTGACTACATTGAACTCACATAGCTAATCTCTGCATCTCAAGATGCTTAATTTAATCACATATATAGAGTCCTTTTTACTATGTGAAGTAGTATAATCACACAATCTAGGGGTTAGAATGCAGATCTCTGTGGGGCTTAGAATTTAGTTTACCACAATCAGGATCTCATGAACTAAGACCAAGAAATAATATAAGAAATATCCAACTAGGGAAGGAAACTTAAGTCTGTGTGTTTGGGCATATGGTTAATCAAAATTATGTTCATGAAAACCTAGCCAATGTTCTCTTGGAGTTGTAAGGAGAGAAAATAGGAGAGTTTGATATGGGGAGAAGATGCAAATTCTCTATGGTACTGTCTGAGACTCTCTCTCAAAGACACCTGTTGGTGGAACATTCCCCAATGACCATGCGTTACTATCCAAGCGTGAATACTTAGTTAACTTCTGGTCATGGTTATATTTATTCCACAATTTAAGCTTGACATATATGGACCCACATCTTCCATGTTTACAAGCTTTAACTTCATAACCAGAGTATCCATGTGCCAGGGATAAAGAGACAATATTGGTAGCATAAGCTTCCAAGTTCTCACCTGATCTTGTCCTGTCCTTTGATTCTAGAGCTCACAGGTGAGGAGGAAGAAACAGCCCACAGAGCCAAATGTCATATTTATGCAAGTCATACGAGTGGCAGTCCTCACTATTTTAATGGAAAGCAATAAATTGAATTTATTCTTGAAGGTCAATGTATTCTATAGCAGGGGTGAAGTATCAATTAGCCATGTCCTATGGCCTTAATAAATAGTTAGAACAAAGTCACTTGCAACCTTCAATTCTTGGTCTTTACCTTAATATTCAGTAATGCCTAACTTCCCATTACAATTATAATAAAACACAAGATTTTCTAGGAACTTTAAAACTCTCTGTGGGCTGGCCTTTGCCTACACCTTTCACTTGTTTATTTTTTGTTTGACTGTTTTTATCTTTATTTAAGTATAGTTGATTTACATTGTTGTGTTAGTTTCAGATGTATAGCAAAGTGATTCAGTTATATATGTGTATGTATATATTCTTTTTAGATTCTTTGATATTATAGGTTATTACAAGATATTGAGCATAGTTCCCTGTGCTATACAATAAGTCCTTCTTTAAGTTATGCTCCCCTTGCTTGCTATTGTCTGCTGCACTGGCTTTCTTTCTATTTCTTATACATTCCAAACACATAATGTTTGTCAGTACCTAAGTCTTTACTCTTCCCTCTGTCTGTAGTCCTTGCCACAGATTTTCTAAGAATGGATCCTTCTCCTCATTGAGGTCTTAGCTCAAATTTCACCTCCCTAGATAGTATTTATTTGACCACAATTGATTATTTTCCATACTTCATTCCCACATTCTTCATCCCTAGTGAGTCCCTAGCTTACTACCCTATTTGATTTTCTTTGAGATAACTAAAATCCCATTTCAGGAAAGAGACACAGGAAAGAGTAGAAGGTAACCACTATCTCCCATGAATGTGAGACCTGCAATCCAGAAGCCATTCTCAGAAGTAACATTAAACTAAGAGGTTGCCAGGTCAAAAAAAGGATGCCCACTCTATGATTTATTTCCATATACAAAGTGGGTTAGAGACTGAAAAATAGATCATACAATTCCAAAGGGAATTGGAGATTTTTAAAAAATCCTAAAAGAGGTGGCTAAAAATAGAAAACAGAAGAGAGCTGGAGTGTTCCCCAAGCCAAAATGAAAAAGGTTAAATTGCTTGTCTTTTTTCTTTTCTTTTCTTTTTCTTTCTCTTTTCTTTTTTAATTAAACACATTACTCAAGATGATTGTTTTGGTTTTATTAATACTATTTTTAAAATATAAAACAGCGTGACTATTATGAGCAAGGCATTATTCAGTCATTTAGGATATAAACATTTACAAAATAGTGGCTTCCCCTATCGGAGCTTGCTGTCTGTTAACATTCCTGGTTAAACCCTGAAACTCTCCGAAAGAAGCTTATCTGTAAAAAGTAATGGACATATACAGGACTCTATATTTTTAAAATCAGCTTATTGTTAATCAAATAAAAACAGATTTTCAGCATTCTAGTAAGTTTAAAGCAGTGATTTTAATAAGTGATGCAGTGATAGTAAATATCTTAGTGAACGATGAGTAGGTGGTATTGTATGCATTACTTTAGAATTATTGCTACATAAATCATTAACACATGGTCACAAGGACTCTCAGCGAGTATCAAATCCACCCTCCTCATTTTTCAGATGAGAGAACTAATGGATGGAATAACTCTCTCAAGGTTCCATAAATAGCCCATGGTGATTCCAGGACGAGGGCCAATGTCCAGTGCCCTGTTCATGTAACCAAACTGCCTAATTTGCTGGAACAGTTACTGTTTGAATATTTACCCTGTCATAGTCCAGATGCTTAATGAATAAAAATGTGATCCTGAGACTAATGCCTTTGCATCAACAGTCAATGTGATTACTCTTTCTTAACAAAGCAGATCTGTTAAGAATCAAACATATAGAGTCAGAACAGAACCTTCCCTACATTCAATCCCTTTTCATTCATGAAGTCAACATTCAGTGTTCTTTCCAAGGTGCCCCTGCCCTAAGAGAATATGTTAACATTAATGTAAGTAAGAAGATCATTGCTACTTAATGAACTGGGACTGAAGGATGTCAGGTCACAGTCACATGAAAATATTTTCATTAGTAGCTGAAGTAATAGAGTACCTGGCCGGGGAAGGAGGAGTCTCTGATCTGGTGGACAAACCTATTTTAAGAAATATGTCTGTCTTATTTTACTTTTCAAGCCTTATAGCAGAGACGATTCTACCTTGCCCAGAGATTCTCAGAAACAATTCAGTCTTCAGTAAGCTGTAGATCAAAGATGACAGGACAAAGATGGCTGGTTGCTTCAACAAGAGATGAGATTGTTTCCCCATGTACAAAGTGAAATGATGATTATTACTTCACAGGGTTTGTGAGGAAATTAAATAAGATAATATACATAAAACCCCTTTGGCTTAGCAGCTTTCCAATAAACGTTAGCACACTGATATAGCAGGGTAACCATAGATTGAAGATCAAAACCATAAATCATATATATTTTTTCTTTTTACCAATCTACACAGCAAAGACCATGGAGCTTCTATTTATGTTCAAACATTTCAGTTCTGATTAACTTTTAGTAACAACCAAATTTAAAATCCTAAAGCTTCTTCCAAATTGCCTTTGGAGTTAAAGGTAACTTTTTTTTCATGGAGAAAATAAAACTTTATTAAATAAAATACTGGAATAGTTCATGTTCCTTGCTTGGAAGACTCAGTACTGTAGTCACATTTTCACAAATTAATCTTTTTAAATTTAATTTTATTTTTTATTAAAGTATAGTTGATTTACAATGTTGTGATTATATAGTAATATGTACATGTTAATACAAAGGGTAATTTTTTGGGAGACTTTAATGATTCTTCAAGATCTAGCCCTTAATCATTTAGACTCAGAGAAGTTCACACCACTACAAACTTACAAGACACTGATTAGTTCCAATTGTTACTCTCCCTCCCACACTGGTAAATCAATCTAATTGAGAACTGAAGCCTATTTTATAGATTTGGCTCAACACTTTGGGAAGTAGGTAAATAAAGAATAGCCATTGGGGCTTCCCTGGTGGCGCAGTGGTTGAGAGTACGCCTGCCAATGCAGGGGACACGGGTTTGTGCCCCGGTCTGGGAAGATCCCACATGCCGTGGAGCGGCTGGGCCCGTGAGCCATGGCCGCTGAGCCTGTGCGTCCAGAGCCTGTGCTCCGCAACGGGAGAGGCCACAACAGTGAGAGGCCCGCGTACCGCAAAAAAAAAAAAAAGAATACCCATTGGTCAATCAGATATTTATTAGACTGTATATAAAGAAGCAAAAGGAAATGCCCTCAGTTTCCAAAAGTGTAAAACCAAGAGATTTTTTAAAAAGTAATATATAAATTCTCCATACTATAGTAGTCAAAGGCATGCTCTCCATAATCACACCTCCTGTGTGTAAATATCTGCACTAAAAGTAGCCTTGGTCAAGGGCACAAATCCTTCCAAGCCTCAGTTATTTTGCCTATTAATTATGGAAAAACAATACATTTATAAGACTGCTGATAAATAATGCCACATATCTAAGCACTTAATAGAATGCCTGATATACCATAAATACTAAATAAATACTAATTATAACTAAAATTATTACTATATTTGACATAAATTATAGAGTAATACATTGAGGGCACTTAACTAATTTGTTAACTTTGGTCCTTAGTAGGAGCTCCCCTGAGCACAATGTAGACTAGAATTTTTATTACGTTTTTGGTTTGGGGCAAAATAACAAAGTGAGCAATTAACAAATATCACAGGGAAACACACATGGATGAGTGACATAATATTTGGCCTCTTTTATCGAGGACTTCCCCAGATCAATATCAGAATATGTTCCACACACCTTGCATGTGTTATACCATGTAATGGTGAGTCAGATACCTGGGCTACGTTTGTACAGATAGGGAAATAAAAGTGCAAGGAGGTTATGTTGTTTGTCCAGGAATAAATAATTGGCATGTGATGGAGCCAAGTTATAAAGACTGGTCTGTGTTACTTTTAACACCACCAAAATTCTTCTTCATGCAAGGCAAAAATGGCAAGAGATGTTTAGAAAAGGTGTGCAAGAGCCTGGTGTAGGAAGTAATCATTTCCATATGGAGTAGTTGATGATAACTTCATGACAGACCTAGAATTTGACTGAGGTTTAAATTAAGGGCAGAATTTGGATATTTGACATGTAGGGCATTATTTTCATCAGACAAATATAAGGAAAAAATCTCCTGAGACTCTAAAGAATCAAGTATGTTCAGTATCATTTTATTGACATCTGAACACATAGGTTGAAATAACTGGAAGAAGATGTCAAAGGCAGATCATGATAAGACATACACTGAATAAAATGATAATGATAATGATAATAACAATAATAAAAAATCAACAGTCACTGATTGCACTGATATGTTATACATTGAGTTAGGAATTTCAGGTAATTATTTATAGTCATATGTATCTTTGCATATTTATAGCAGCAATTCTGTGAAATGCATTAAGAACTGCTTGTCCTAATTTTACAGATGCAAATATTGAGGGTATACTTTAAGCATTTTATTTAAGGTCTTATGGATTGAGTGTCTGCCCTTCATATAGACTTTAGTTAATTTTGTCCAAGAAACCAGGCAGGTCATCTGAAGTGAAACCACCTCTTCTATATGCCAGGCAAAATGGAGCCCAATTCTAACAGTCTAACTGCATTTTATCCTCAATAATGACGTGACCTTCTACCAAATAAGTTAGAATTCAGTCTATTAAAAAGAACATTTTATTTTCATTAAGTTAAAGTCAAGTTGTATCTTTCTGGGGATATACTCGCCTGCCTTGACTGAAACTAATCTTCTTACTTTGATTTATTAAACCCCTTCATTCGAGTTAGTATGTATTTTATTGATTATTATATTTACTTCTCTTGGCTAGTCATATTTATCATAAGTTGATTTTGATTTCTTAAAGTAACGTTTTCTTCCATGATCTAATGTACATTTTTGGGAGCAGCTAACCCTGTTGCCCAAATAGTCAAAATAACCTGTGATTTTTATAGAAGAAATCTGTAGAAAACTGACCCTGTGATATGTTTCATGTCTGTAAAATATTTTAACTCTTCATGTTTATTAGTGTTTTATGAATCTGTAAGAATAAAGATATTTAATCTAACATTAATAATGCCTTATACCTTATAGTGCTTTCCCATTTACAGAGAGCTTTCACATGTATTATCACACTGACCTCAGAACTACTCTAGGTAGTAGAAAAATTTATTTGTTATATTCTAGATGGGTAAACTGAGGAATAAAGAAATTCATGGTATTGAATATATACCATATACAATTTTGATTTGGGAATATTTAACCTAATGACCTCTGCTATTAGTATATGGATTAGAAGTGAAGATCTAGTGATCTTACTCTTCTTTCCTTTTCAATTACTTTTGCTTCTTTTAGGATCTTATTTTTGCATCCCTTCCTAAAGCATAGACATCTTATGTCACTCCAGTCCATTTCCATTGCCTGTGGAATTCCTAAAGCATAGACATCTTATGTCACTTCCTAAAGCATAGACATCTTATGTCACTTCCTAAAGCATAGACATCTTATGTCACTCCAGTCCATTTCCTAAAGCATAGACATCTTATGTCACTCCAGTCCATTTCCATTGCCTGTGGAATTCACCCTTGATATATTAATATCATTAACAATACCCTCTACAATTGGATCCCAACAAGCCTTATTCAGTATGGCTGTTTCTCATTCACACCAGCTTTAGTTAGTAAGCAAATATTGTTTGGCCTTCTATATAATGTATTATTTTTGTTTGTTTTGGGTTGTGTGGTTAGAATATGAAAATTACTCACACAGGAATTCTCCCTTCTCCACAGGGAGAGGTAGACTCAGATATAAACAGCTATAATACAGGATAAAACTGGATGACATTGTGTGATAAACGTACAAGTTAGAGAAAAGCCAACCCAGTTATAAGTAGGATACATAAATAGGTTATATGTTCTGCTCTGTGCATCTCTGAGTTTGTTGGGAGATGCCTCAGCGGATGTATGAGGGATGAAGGGGAAATTGGGGAGACACTTAAGGCACAGAAGTCTGATCCTGTCATTTCTGCAGCAACAAATCCATCTCCTCCATTTGTTCTGGCCTAATGTCCTATGTGTCAACACTATATCATTTGAAGAATGATAAGTAAAGAGGACAGGAAATGTTAATATTTTTAAATAATTAATCTTTTATTTACCACAAATTCCAGCTTATGCACACAAAAGCACATTTGGTATTGTTGTTTGCTTTATGTTTTGATTTTTACTTGTTTTGCTTATCCATGGTCAAAGACATAATTTGTTCAGCATGTTGGCAATATGTCCATAGGAAGATAGTCTGTCAATACAAGCAAATCTTTAAAATGCTTTTACTTTTTCATTATTTATTTTAGTTATTTATTTACGTGTTTATTGAGGTAAAGGTGTGTGAGAAAATGTTGCTAAACCAAGCAAATATTGTGAAATCAGAGTGAGTTGGCGATTTGAATTTCTTTTGGTTATTTTTAAAGTAACTTGCTTTACCTAAATTCACTTGAATATAAAATTTGAAATATCCTGGTAACTCACTGAAATAACTGAGATAGTAACTTGTTTGTTTCAAGACTGCATACATCCTACAGTATTTGGGCACCAAATGTTTGTATATGTGTATGTAGGGGTGTGTGTGTGTGTGTGTGTGTGTGTGTGTGTGTATGCATATATATAGTACATGTGTACGTATATATGTACATATATGTGTATAAACATTTTAAAGTCAAAAATTCATTTCATAATTTCATGAGAGGTTATGTGATAGGTCTGAGGAAGAGCATAGCACATTATATATTAAAATAAATGTGGGTAATAAAGTGGTTAGACATGAATGTCTAAGATCTAGGAGCTGTAGGTCTTTAAATAACTCCAAAAAAATCCTCTACTATTTTCCAGGCTGGAATTTACCCAAAAAAGATTATTTTTTCTCATTGAGGGATATATTTGAGGAAAATAATAGACATACTTCACTCCTTGATTAGGAAAATGACCCTGTTCCCAGTAACATTTTTGTTCAGAGCTTTCTCAAGCTTCATTTGCAATCCAAACAAGCTGTCAAATATTTGTCCTAAAAAAGACAAAGTTTTCCCTTTATGTGGAGATTAAACATTGTATGTTACAAGGAAATATTCATATCTTTGAAGAGTAGAGAGTGTTCTTTTCACAGAGTGGCTGTAAAGAGGAAGATGATGAACTCTTAATAGGTGGCTGCCTGGGAAAAGTTACACTTATTAGATATTTTGACACTAAACTGATTTCCTACAGTCCCAATCTTTATCAGAACTCAAATAATGATCAAGGAGTGGCCTGTAGGATAACTGTTACTCAAATGATACCACTGTTGTGCTCTTTAAACTTTTAGAGTAAATATCAGATTTTTCTCATGTGTGCTTTTATTCATATTTTTAAAATATTTATTGAAACCCTATGTATGACAGGCATTAGGTTAGGCCTAGAGGATGTACCATGAGTGTGATGGGATCACCATCTTCAGGGGGTTTTTAGAATCTAAGAAGGGAGGCTGATACGTGAGCAAAGCAAACACATGCTTTAGTTCCATTAATTTCAGTATATCTTCTGTTCATTGAACATTTAGAATGTGCTAAGCAGCATGCTAGGAACTGGGAATAAAGAATTAGGATGTTTTTCTGCTCCTTGTGGAACTTAGTCTACTGGGGCAGAGAGACAAAAACATTATTTTAGAATCAAGATGTTAGAAGAAGAGAAGAAGGTCATTCTGAGCAGGAGGAACAAAATCAACAACAACAAAAAAACATGGCATAAAACGTTAAATGTTCATAGTGGACAATAAAATAACTTGACTCTCATGGTATAGACAAAGGACTCTATCAAGGATGCTATTTACTGCATAAAGTATCTTTTAGCTGAGAATCACCCCATGGTTTAAAAGTAAACTGCTTCCTACAGCAAGAGATTAGAAGATTCCAAAGGTAAACTCTTCCTTTAAGGAGGTTTGACTCTGGATTATGGAGTGAAATGTAAGAAATACAATGGGGTCAGGCTCCCTGTTGCTATTCTTTGGGTTTGAGACAGGAGAACTGGAGACAGGATAGCAAAAGGGAAGGTACTCAGATGCTAGTAAGATGCATTGGCTACAACGCCTGGTTGTACTGGAAAGATAAAGAAAGAAGACCCTAAAGACACAGACAGCAGTGGTCCTGATGAACAACCTGACCCTCCCACATAAACATCTAGGCAATCTTAGAGGTGCTGCTGCAGTATGGTGCCATGGAACTATCTGGACTCCATCTTCTCAAAATTATAATACCTGACCCTTTCCAAATGCTTACTAGGTCATAGATTGCAGACATTGGATTATTGCTGGCTAAAAGCTTACTGGTTTCAAGGGGTAGATGATGCAGTGCTCAGTATGAATGACTAGAACACGATTTGCCTACGAAATAGGCATTATGACTTACAGGAAAACAGGCGTACAGTTTTTCCTCTAAAGTGAATATCACTCACTTTCTGTTGAACCTGGAGGAAGTAGGTAAATTTAATCTGGTGGGCTTCCTTACAAACAGGTAGTAAGCTGATGTGGTTTATGCAAATCCAAGAGCTAGGTAAGGGAAGAATCAAGGCTAAGCCTAGGTGTTTGTATTTCTAATTCAATGCTCCTTACCATTTGAATGAGAATCTTCTTATTGCAAAGACAGTATAAACTTGTGGGTTAAAATTTAGAAGAACCCCCAGAGCTGCCCATGTACTTTCAAATACATTGCTCTAGTGTATCAGTGCATGAGTGGGAAAGAAGATGTGGTTGTCTAGTGCATGTATTTTAATCTATACCTATAAGTGTATAAGCATATGGTTATGTAACCCACATACACTAGGAGATGATGGGGGGATAATATTTCACCTCTGGTCGTTTCTTGCTGGCGATTCATATCACCATAGGTTGTGAAATTTAAACCAGATTTCTGGATTCCACAGAACATGTGTAATGCAGTCCACTAATGATTCACATCTCTCCAAAATGTCAAGGCTCAGGTGTTTGTACGGAGTGAAGGATGGAATTATATCTGCAGTTAGTACACAGTGCACTGTCCACAGTAAGCTCACTATAAACAAGATTCCACTCATATTTATGGTCTACCAAGTGCTTGGCAATATATTAAGTATTTTCATGAATCTCCTCTCACTTAGCTATTAGAAAAACCTCTGAGGTAGACGTTATTAGTTTCACTGTAGCAGATGAGAAAACAGGAGTTCAAATGTTAAGCACTGAAAATTGACCCAAGGGGTAACATACCACAGAACCAGAAATCATGCCCAGGTGTATTGACTCCAAATTCTATGTTTACTTAAAGATTAACAATGACAGGCTTCCCTGGTGGCGCAGTGGTTGAGAGTCCCCCTGCCGATGCAGGGGACGCAGGTTCGTGCCCCGGTCCGGGAAGATCCCACATGCCGCGGAGTGGCTGGGCCCGTGAGCCATGGCCGTTGAGCCTGCACGTCCGGAGCCTGTGCTCCGCAACGGGAGAGGCCACAGCAGTGAGAGGCCCGCATACCGCAAAAAAAAAAAAAGATTAACAATGACAACAAATATCCTATAATTGAAACAATAAAAACAATAATATTTATACTATTCTGTTTGTACTAAAGGACAAAACCATGTGCTATACTTGAGAATTCTTGTGTGGGACAAAGAGAGGAATGAATGAGAAGAGTGTCACTATGATGGTAGTGAACAGGGGAGAAGAGATAGGACTGTAAACCTGTAACTTGGGGGAACATTTTGCAGAATTTTGCATTTTTCCAAAAATATTACGCGTTAATTTATTAACAGGTCTAAATATTTGTGGCCAAATATTTAAAGTTGGCTCTGAGTGAAAAAATAATATTGAAAAGAAGCAGGCAAGAGACTGGTGATTTCTGGGAAGAGAGCACACAAATAAGAAAGACAAGAAAATTAAATCTTATTTTACCACTACCAAAAAGGAGAAAGTCAGCAAAAACAAATATCTTGGTAACCTGTTGTTTGTCATGCACAGAGCCAAGAAATTTATTTTGTGATTTTTCCTTTTTCCTCACACGGATGCTCTGAAGGAGAAATGAAGAGTCCTTATTTCAGGTGCAGAAGCCAAGTTTCAAATTAATTTTAAAATGTAGCCAAGGACACTAAACTGGCAGGTTCCAAAACTTAAATTCTTTCTGTACCCCGATCAACTTTACCTATGCCATGCACAGTGTGTACAATTCAAGTGATAATAAAAGTAGCCTAACAGCTGTAAAATATATAGTGCTTCAAAACTCTGTGTGTCTTCTTGCAACCTTGCCTTGAGTTTGGCATGATCAAGATAACTTCAATTTAGGAGGGATATTAAACTCAAAATTCCAGTTACCAGAATTTCATCCCTAATTCTAACACTTACATGGTAATTCATTTATTCAAAACTAATTTGTTATGCCCTTGCTATCCTAGAAACTCTTCTAGAATAGGAATTACTACCCTCAGAGTCTTTCCCTCAAGGAATTAATATACTGGGAGGGAAAGACAAGTAAAATATTGATTGTAATGCAGAAGACGAGAGTTTCTAAAGGGGTGACTCAATGGTCCCATAGAGCAGAAAGAGGGGACTCTGTAGCCCAAAAGGTGTGGTCAGTCAACAATTTCCAAAGATAAACAGATTCAAGCTAAGACTTGAAGAATAAGTAGTAGTTAAGTAAGTTAAAATTAGGATATGGAAAGTCATAGGGGTTGAGATGGTCTTCAATATGAAGGAAAGAGTATGTGACTGCTGAAGGAAGGAATAATTATTAAGAACCCTAGAACTCATGTTAACAAGTTTACATTTTGTTATGAGGACAGTGGGAAGCCTTTGAAGGATGATAAGGAGTATAGCAGTAAAATTAGACTCGCAGTTGTAAAAGAACACATTGATTTCAATATATAGAAGAAGTAAGGAGTAAGCACCAATGCAGGCCAAGTGTATCAGTTAACTCTGCTGCATAATAAATCACCCCCTGCTTGGTGGCTAAAAACAACAACAATACATTCTATTTAATGTAAACTTCAGGTCAGCTGAAGGTCAGCTGATCTAGGCTGGGCTCAGCAGGAGTTGCTTTGCTCTATGTGTGTCTCTCTCTTTTTTTTATTTTATTTTTTTAAGACTAGTGGGCAAGCTGAGCATGTGTAACATCTCACAGAGACAACAGATATGCTAGAGAGAAAACAGAAATTTGTGAGATCCGCAAGGCTGTACTGTCTAATATGGTAGCCATTCACTACATGTGGTCATTTAAATTTATTTTAATTAATTAAAATTAAAGAAAAAAATTTTTTTAATCTATTTATTTTGTAATAGACACATTTCAAGGGCTCAAATGATACATGCCACTAATATGGTTTTAAACAGCACAGGTAATGCATATTTCCATAATCACTGAAAATTATATTGGACAGTGTTTTCTTAAGGCTCCTTTCTCCCATACCACATTAGTGAAAGCAAGCTCCACGGGAAAACACAATGTCAAGGGGTGAAGAAATACACTCAGCTCACCATGAGGCCATAGCAAAGGTGTGGATACAGGGTGAGGTGAAGAATAGGGACCACAAAAAACAGGAATAATGTATTATGTTATAGTGGCAGTGGGTGATGGGTGCAATAAAGAGAGTGACAATGATGATGGAGAGAATTTTATTAACTGGAAAGAAGTTTAAGAGTGATTATTAGTAGAACTTGATGAATGAAAGTTTGGGATTGTTGAAATAAGGAAGCAAGAGTTATGTCCAGAGTTTTTGCTTGGACACCTAGGACAACTAGGCAGTGTCAAATACTGAGCAAGAAAGAAGTCAGGTAAAGGTTTATTGAGATAAAGCCCACCAATTACAAGCACAGTTCTGAGTACTAGGACTAGTACAGTAGCTTGTCCAAATTATAGTATTTATTAATATGATTTTATCATTACCATAATTTTTATGTTATTGCTTCCTTCCTCATCCTTCATATATGCTCCTCTAAATTTTATATTTTTAATTTCTTAATTAAAATATATTTGACATATAACATTGTGTAAATTTGTGTACATGTTGATTTTATATATAATATGATTGCCATTGTAGTGATAACACCTTTATCATGTCACATAATTATCATTTCTTTTTCATAGAGTTTCATTTGAAGAATTAGGTTCTAATTCTAATTATTAGAATAATTAAGATCTAGTTTCTTAGTAATTATGATGATTATAATACAATATTGTTGTCTATATTCACCATACTGTGCATTCTATCTCTAGGTCTTACATCTAACTGCAAGTTTATACATTTAAACATCTCTCCTATTCCCCTCACTCACCAGACCCTGGTAATCACCATCTCACTGTCTGTTTTTACAGGTTTGGCTTTTTTAGATTCTACATTTAATGGATATCATACAGTACTTGTTTAATATTGTCACCATCCATTCAGGCTTTGAAGCACGTAATAGATGTTCAATAAATGTTAGTTGCTTGTCAAAAGTACATAGCAAATGAACAAATATATAACATATATTTTCTTCTAAAAGTAGATCAAAGAGCTCTTGAAAGTGAATTCCTTGAGTTTAGATTCCATTTAAATGTTTTCACTTTAAAATGTTGTGCTACAGTCATCAAGCATGACTCTTTGATATAGTTTAGGTGTGGTTTCCAAAAAAATCAGCTCAGTGGACTCAAATTCTCTCTTTCTTTTTTCTTCTTTCCTCAGAGCTTACTGCTCTACTAATCTAAAACTTACAGGGTCTTTAAGAGTCCATACATAATCTTTTTAGAAAACTCCATACCCTTATTTTTAGGGTCTGAGAAAAATGAAGCATTGAATCTCTTAGGCACCTAACCTCTTTGTTTATATGCTTATGGATTGTTTTGTTTGAAGGTTAGAGGGTTGTAGAGTGAAGGATAACTAAGAAGTGCCAATTACCCTGTGGGATGCAGGAACAGGCTTTTTATACAGCCCTAGTTGATCCCTGTGTCTGCTCTCCAGCCTTTATCATTATTTTTCTGTATATTAGAGAACTTTAAACATGATGTGGCTTTACATGGGTTTATGAAGATTCACACTCAGACACAAAGGAATAACTTTCCATAATTTTTGAATCTGGGCATTGTGGAATGAAAATAGTGCATCAGTAGATTTTCTAATTTTCAAAAAATATTAAAGATAAGCAAATTTCACTTAAGGATATAAAAAAAACTGGTAAGATTTAATATGTGCTAGGTACTTATAATATGTCAAGTACATTTTACCTTTCCACCAATCCTAAGATTTAGGAATGACTATTAACTCTATTTTCTAAATGAAAAACTGGGGCTTGGATAAGTTGTATAATGAGCCCCATATCAAATGGGTATTACAGATAAAACCTAGATTTGAACTCAATTCTGATTCCCAAGTCCATGTTCTTTATCAATAAGACAGCATTCATTTAAATAAATACTAATAATAATTAAAGCCATAGTTTCTTGATCATCTTCTTGGTTCTATGTACACTTCTAGCTTATTGCTCACAAGATTTCCATGAAAGTTGCCCAGTTTCCCAAGATCACATAATCAGAGGGTGGTAGAGCATTTGTTCTTTTTATTCTTTTTTAATAAAAAGGGTTTTTTAAATTATTATTTCTCTACAAGACTTTTTTACTGAAATATAGTTGACCAACAGTATTATGTTTGCTTCAGGTGTACTACATAGTTATTCAGCCTGATACCAAATGATCAACATGGTAAGTCTAGTAACCATCTGTCCCCATAAAAAGTTATTATGATATTATTAACTATATTTGTTACGCTATATATTACATCCCTGTGGCTTCCTTATTTTATAATTGGAAGTTTGTACCTCTTAATCCCCTTCATCTATTTTGCTCATCCCACCATCACCCTCCCTTCTGGTAACCACCATTTTTTCTCTGTATCTATGAGTCTGTTTCTGTTCTATTATGTTTGTTGTTTTGTTTGTAAGATTTTAAATATTAGTAAACTCATATAATATCTTTCTTTCTCAGTCTGATTTAATTCACTCTTAGCATGATACCCTGTAGATCCATTCATGTTGTCACAAATAGCAAGATTTCTTTTTTATGGCTGAGTAATATTTCATATATATATATATATATATATATATATTCCATAAATATATATATTCCACATATATATTTTTTTCTTTTTTTAACATCTTTATTGGAGTATAATTGCTTTACAATGGTGTGTTAGTTTCTGTTTTATAACAAAGTGAATCACATATACATATACATATATCCCCATATCTCCTCCCTCTTGAATCTCCCTCCCACCCTCCCTATCCCACCCTTCTAGGTGGTCACAAAGCACCAAGCTTATCTCCCTGTGCTATATGACTGCTTCCCACTAGCTATCTACTTTACATCTGGTAGTGTATATATGTCCATGCCACTCTCCCACTTTGTCCCAGTTTACCCTTCCCCTTCCCTGTGTCCTCAAGTCCATTCTCTACATCTGCATCTTTATTCCTGTCCTGCTCCTAAGTTCGTCAGAACGATTTTTCTACTTTTAGATTCCATATATATGTGTTAGCCTATGGTATTTGCTTTTCCCTAACTGACTTACTTAACTCTTACTTCTTTAGCCATTCATCTACTGATGGACTCTCACATTGTTTCAATATCTTGGCTATTGTAAGTAATGTTGCAATGAACATTGGGGTGCATGTATCTTCTTGAATTAGTTTTTTTTTTTTAACTATGTGTCATTTTTTTATTCCATGGTGGAGATTTTTCTAATAGCTTCTTTAATAATACATTTTATAACTGGTTTCCATATGTCATTGCTTGGCGCTCTCTCAACTGACATTTATTTGATTACTTCTTATACCTCTGAACTAAAGTGTTAGTTTTCTAGGGGTGTCATAATGAGTTAGTAATCTTGTTTTGTTTTACTAGTAAATACCCAGAAGTGGATTGCTAGATCATATGGTAGTTCTATTTTTAATTTTTTGAGGAACCCCCACACTGTTTTCCACAGCAGCTGCACCATTTTACATTGCCACCAACAGTGCACAAGGGTTCCCTTTCCTACACATCCTCACCAACACTTGTTATTTCTTGTCTTTTTGATGATAGCCTTTATGACAATTGTGAAGTTAAACTTCATTGTAGCTTTGATTTGCATTTTCCTGATGATCAGTGATGTTGCACATCCGTTCATGTGTCGGCCTTCTGTCTGCTTTATTTGCAAAAATGTCTATTAAGATCCTCCACCCATTTTTTAATGGGATTATTTCTGAAATGCAGGTCTCCTGAGTCAGATTTCATGCACTTCCCAACTCTACTTTTTAATCACAGTTCTGAATTTGGGGAGACAAAAGGAAACACTGTCTTCTTGGCTTCAAGGAGCCAGGGCATTAAAAACAATAAGACCGATTTCTGACTCTCTTGGAAACAAGTGATGGTTTCAATTATACTTTCAGAGACTAAGGCAAAGTCCTTATTCTAGTAACAAGATCATTCCCTGTCTCTGCCCCTGTCCCTTACAGACTGGTACCAAGGATCATTTTTGCAGGGGAGGCTGCCTTTCATTATCTCAATGAGATTGAATACTTATAATATCACATACCACTTAATAGCCATATGACACTGGGAAAGACACTTACTCTCTTTAAACATCAGTTTCTTCATTTTTAGCAATAAACCTACCTCACAACATTTAAGCAGAAAATGAGATAAACTTTGGGAGTTAATTAAGCTCCCATTGGGACATAGTGACTGAAAACAGATGATTTCCTAGGACTAGATTTTTATATCAGAAAAGAGAACAGGAATTTACTAATAATAATAACCAAGATTTAAAACTAACATGCTGTTGTTCCTCTCCCCTACTTTCTCATCTTGTTCCTCTTTCTCCTTCTCTTTGTCTTCCCTTTTAGGCCAATCCAGTTCAAAATCACTTAGATGAGGGTAAGTAAGGTAAGCATCTCTGTGTGGGGCAGTGGTGTTGCAGGAAGGGGGACCCCCTTCCAGGGCCTGAAAGTGGGCTCTTGTCTAACACTCCGAGATGAATTGTCCAAGAAGACACATGTGCTGACAAAGCAAGAGACTTTATTGGGAAGGGGCACCCAGGTGGAGAGCAGGAGGGTAAGGGAACCCAGGAGGACCGCTCTGCCACGTGGCTCACAGTCTCAGGTTTTATGGTGATGGGAATAGTTTTCGCGTTGTCTCTGGCCAATCATTCTGACTCAGGGTCCTTCCTGGTGGTGCATGCATCAATCAGCCAAGATGGATTTCAGCGAGGAAAATTCTGGGAAGTTGGTAGGACATATAGATTGGTGTCTCCTTTTGACCTTTCCTGAATTATTTTGATTAGTGGTGGCTTATTAGCTCCATGTTCCTTACCAGGACCTCCTGTCGTAAAATAACTCATGAAAATGGTTACTCTGGTGTCTGTCCAGGGTGGGCGGTTTCAGTCAGTGTTTCGCCTAACAGTGGTAGGGTAGGAAGTTATGGCCACATTATCTGTCAGAGCTTGGGCATCCACAGGGTAGAGGTGATGACCCATCGAAGGGTGTCAGAGACCAAGCACAGTTATTTCAGTGGGGTTGGAGGGTGGAGAGAAACCAGCATGTGATGCTGGGTTTGCAGGTCCAAGTGGATAAGAATCATGTCCTTGTGAAGTGGAGGTGCTATCATGATCACAGCCTGATGACCAGAATAGAGTATGAGAATCCCAGTGGGATAAAGAGTGTCTGCACATTGGGAGGTTGGTTGCCTTGGGTACTGGAACCCCAGTTGAAGTGACGAGGAGGGAATCATAGGAAGAGATTTCCCTGTGTGAAGTTGTAGAAAATACTCATGGTGAAGAGGATATTTGCAAGGGGTAGGAGTAAGTGGAGGGTGGGAGGTTGCTTTGGGAGACTGCTTATACACAGGGAGACTGATTAAATAAAGCAGTATATTAAAGAAAATAGGATTCAGGTTTCTCACCACTAGAGAAGAGTGTTACAGAGAGAGAACACTTGGATGAATTCTAAGGTTTTGGAATGTAATTGGAGGTAGTGGTGTAAACTTTTTAGATAAATATGTGGGTGGGTATATAAATAAATACAAATATGGGTGTGTTAGCATACATGCATATACCCCTGGATCTGTCCATTGAGAATGCCTGGGAGCAACAACATCTCAATAGCAGTGAGCACATCCTGTGTTACCAAGCACAGATCTCCCCTGAAAGAAACCAGGCTTCTAAGTAAAATGACTGATTACAGGACTGAGAAAGGATGAGTCTGAATATCTAATTGTGCCAAAAACCAAGAATTTTCTCAAAAAATGATATGAACTCATGTCAAAAGACACAGAATACAGCTTGACAAGATTCCCACTAGACAAACTGGGAAAATTTGAACATCATCCATTAGTAACAGATAAAGGAGGAATGATTTGTTTATCCATCCACAAATACACACACAAAATAGAGGATGCAATATTTACATTGTCTCAAAGTTCCTCTCCACAAAATTCTGATCAATTAAAACAAACATTTTTTAAAAAGTAATTTCCATCAGAGAAGCTGGGCAGAGACTGAAGCTGAATTAAATCTTGAAGACAGAGTTTTGGGTGAAGTAGAAAAGAATAGCTTTATTGCTTTGCCAGCAATAAAGGAGGCCACAGCAGGTTAATGGCTTCAAAACTGTGTGTCCCAACCTGGAGGGGGTAGTGAGGAGCTTTATAGTAAAGGTTCAAAGAGGGCATGATCAGCTCATGGACCTCCTTCTGATTGGTTGGTGGTGAGGTAAGTGGGAGTCAGCATCATCAACCTTCTGGTTCCAACCGGTCTGGGGTCTAGTGCTTAAGGGCAGCACAGCTGTTAATTTCTCCCACCTGGTGGGAGTCTCAGTATCTGCAAAACAGCTCAGAGATATTGTTACGTCTATCCCTTGATGAGAAAACAGGACTCTGTCCCAAGGCTGCATTATTGTTTCTTCTGACTGTTCCTCCCTTGTCTCTGCATCCCTCCCTTCCCTAATTAGCATCTGTTTGAACCTGCCCATTGAAATTCAGTGAAGGTCTTGGAGGCTGAAAGAAGCCAATTTCCTATCATCAAGAAATAGGGGACACAGAAAGGCTTTTGTGCCCAGGAGTCCCACAGGGTCCTACTCACTCAGTATCAAGACCACATTAATCAAATGATCAAAGTTAGCATCACCAGTAACAGGTCAAATCAAAATTATATGTCACCTAATAGGTCGCAATGAGAACAAAGCATATTTGTGATATTGCTGTTAAAGAAGTATAAACCGAATCTAATTCTGAGAGAATAAAAATGTCAACTTAAAAAAATATTCACAGGCTTCCCTGGTGACGCAGTGATTGAGAGTCAGCCTGCCGATGCAGGGCACATGGGTTCGTGCCCCGGTCCGGGAAGATCCCACATGCTGCAGAGGGCTGGGCCCGTGAGCCATGGCCACTGAGCCTGTGTGTCCAGAGCCTGTGCTCCGCAACGGGAGAGGCCACAACAGTGAGAGGCCCGTGTACCACAGAAAAAAAAAAAAAAAAAAGGAAACACAGAAAAAAAATTCACAACCTAAAAGTTGAGAGTTGAGAGTTCTGTTTTATTTGGTGGGAATTTTTAGGACTTCAAGCCTGGGAGTCAGCATCTCAAGTAACCTTGAGAGAACGGCTCCAAGGAGGAAGGGGTGGGGACCCAGGTTATACAGAAGTTTTGCAAAAAGGGGCAGGTAGTCTGAACATCGAAAGATTATTGTTAATTAAAAGAAACCATATATCCCAAGTTAAGGAATTTAGTGCTTTTCTATGTATGGGAAGATGCAAGAGTCTGGGCTCACTGAAATCATTCCTTTGATATGCACCTCAGCTCTATGGGGCCAATATCCTGTATTTTCACACCCTGAGTTTCCTCGGGGCTCACTACTGCAGAGAGTGGCTGCAGTCTGATGGCTGCTAGATGGCAGGTATTCTTTCCTTCATGAGTCCCTCAGGGCTCACCAGTTCACATCGGTGGTGGCTGCCATCACTGATGAGTGTGACACCATCTTCTTTACTGATATGACAGGAAATACTCCATTTCACAAAAGACAAAGCCAAATGAGGGGGTCTCTAAAAAACAAACACAAAGAAAATCCCACAAAACAGACCTGCAGTCTTCAGAGAGGTTGAGGTACTGAAAGTCAAAGAAAGCTGAGAAATGGATTCACATCGAAGGAGACTGAAGAGAGATAACTAATTTCAGTGGGTCAGTCTGGACCACCACCTCCTTTAGCTATAAAGGATATTATTGGGATAATTTACAAATTTGAATGAGGTCTGAGTATTAGATGGTGATAATGCATTAGTGTTAATTTAGTGATTTTTATGGTCATATCAGATTAGGTAAGAGAATTCCTTATTCTTAAGAATTCCTTATTCTTAATTCTCATTCTTAATAAGAATTCCTTATTGTACAAGAAATACACAATGAAGTTAGGGTGATGGGGCATACCAGCAGCATGTTCACAAATAGTTCAGAAAATAAAAGTGTCTGTTCTGTTTTTGCAAATTTTGTAGAATAGCCAGTTTGTTTCAAAATAAAAGGAAGGAAAAAAGTCACAGTGGGCATTTACTAAATGCTTTGCTTCCTTCAAATTACTTGACATATGTTAATTTACTTAATTTTTAAATCATGCAGCCAGGCAATATTATTGTTTCTAGTTGCCGAAAAGATAGCTAGGGCAGAAATAATTGTTTGGTTCTGTTTCCAAAGAGAAGAGGAGAGAATTGGGAAAATGGAAACAGACAAGGAGACCACAGGAAACAGCATTGTCAGAGGCATTGGGAAATACCAGAAGCACCTGAAGCCAGGTTTTGAACACTTAGTAATCTGGTTTCCAAAGGCAACTGTTTACCAATACACTACTAATCTCTATTACTTTTTGGCAGAAGTTGCCTTATTTCCCAAGGTTTCACAGCCAGTGTGTAACAGAGTTGATATTCTAATTCCTTCCATATATAATTCCACAGTTCTAAGGTTATATCATGCTTTCTCAAAGACTAAACCATAATAAATGCACTTCTGTGTCCTGGTATCAATCTAGAACATTGAATATGGTCATATTTTAACCTAGTTTTTACCTCTTTATCTCTCCTTCAGTATTCTCTCTGTGTCTGTCTGTCTCTTCCCCCACCCCCATTCTATCTTTCTCTCTTATAGCTCTTTTTCCAAGCATCTCCAGCAGGAGGAGCCTTTACTCAACTTTACTAATCTCTTTAATTACTATCATTTTATACTAGTCTCCCTTTCACCAAATTTCAGTTGTTTTTCAGTAGATTTCCAATGCGTAATCTGACATCTTTTGGGTTATGAAGGAAACAAATTATTGAATAAAATATTCTTAGAAATATAGACAGGGGAAGCTGTCTATATTTCTATAAATAAATATTCCTAGAAATATAGACAGGGGAAGCTTGTCTTATTAAAAGTAAACAAACCCACAGACAAAACAGTGTCTTTGACCACAATTCAAAGAACTATCATAAAAGTCAAGAATCTTGACTTCCTCCAAAAAGGACTGCAGATGAGTCTCTGACAACCTTGGGTATTCACTCACCAAGAGACAAGGGATGCTCTATGGTGCTGTTATCCCCAAATGATATTTTGCACTATCTCCCAGGTAACATTGTAATTCCTCATGAAGAGAAGACTGTGGAATCTTCCTTTGGTATCTCATACATCCTAAGGGAATATTCACATTAGCCTCTGATATCTTAGTCCCATCTTGTCCCAATTCACCATGTTGCCACTGTATCAGCATCATTTCTAATAGAGATAACTTTATAAAATGTTAGTAAAAGTCTCCTTTATTTTCATGATACTTCAGTGTAAAAGCTTATGATCAGTCAAATAACATTGATCAAGCAGGAAATTTGGCCCCAGACAATTAAGCTACATTGTCCTATTAAAGAAAATGATTGATTTCAGTATGCTCTTCTGTTAAATGTGTACAAGTACCTTACCTTGACATGTTCATTTGCTTCTCTCCATGAATAAAGAAAGAAATGGTCTACTCAGATAATTCAATAAGCCAGGATTTGGAACTGACTACATTACATCATTAAACAACATCACAGATACAACCTTGTGTCACAACACTGTGTGGTTTCCCATGAGGAAGTTTCCGATCTGTTTTGATCACAAATTCTCAGAGACATGTGCTCATTCTTGCACTAAATTAATGAGTGCCTAGGGTTGACCTTGTGAGTTGGCAAAGTCTTACTTCTGTAGGTTTATTATTTCTCTCAGTATGTGCCTAAACAATGAGAAACAATCCATCAATAACTTTTAAATGCATGGCAGTGTAACTTACAGCCCAACTCTGTCCTCTACCAATTTGACAACCCAGTAAGTCACATTATAATGAATGAAAACAAAGAAAAAAAGCAATGGGGTTAACAGATTTTTTTTTAAAAAAATTAAAACTTTAAAAGGTAAGTATTTCTTAAACGGGGTTAACAGATATTTTTTAAAAAATTAAAAAAGGCAAGTATTTCTTAAATGTTTACTAAGTAATATATGGGAAAGAAGTGTGAATGTTTCAGTGTAACACATTACATATTTGAAAAGAATTTTAGTGTCACGTTTGAATTCAGAAAGATCTGGTTCTTATCCTATGTGTATACTATAGAAAGTTTGTTCCTCCCCAAACTTTCACTCTCACCATCTTTAAAGTAGGGGAGGAAGGGCTAAGTGCTAGCCTGTTTTTCTTGGACTTTAGAGAGGATTAAAGGATAAAATAGCTATAGAGAATCCACCCTAGTAAACTCTTAATGAATTTAAAATGTTACATTTTATGGATATGTTGTGCCTAGCAGAACCCCTTTTGTCTCACACAAAAACCATGCATATAAAAAGAACAAAAAATCAACAACAAAACATAAAATATAAACTACTCTCTAATGTTTCTTTGCTCTCATCAAGTGCTTATGATCTCTGGACTTAGCTTCTCTAAATGGTTTCCATCACCTAGTCTATCGCTTTGTAATACCTGCAAAATCTTTAGCTGATGACATCTTTCTCCAAAAATTGTTAACATTTTCTCTGCTGGGGAGGTGAATGAGGACTGGTTACTTCAATTTCATCAGGAACTACTGACTTGAGCTTAATAGGCTTATTCTCTCTGACTTTCTTGAATCTAGATGTTCACTTCAAGATCCTTCTAAAACTGTCTGCTATGATTTTTTACAAACTTTTCACCAACTTCCCCCAACCATACACAGCTTTAGAATTCTCCAATTTTACTTAAGGAAAATAAACCATATCTTTTAGGCTTTCTAAATCCCTGGAAAATCTCTACTGGTGTCTCAGTCCCTAAGCAGTAGAACTTCATGAGTGCAAAGCCCAGATTTTATCTCCATTTTCCAATTTCAGAATCAAGAGATTTTTCTCAGAATGTCTGTACAAGTCAACTCACTTATTCAAGACGCCTCCATTCTCTTGAAACATAGCCTCCCAGTTTTCACTGCCTCCCAAGACTTCTGGTATATTCAAACAGACACCTTCTGTATTCTACAGGTTTTTACTAAATTTTCTGGTTCTAGGCAAGAGGGATCATATTCTGTAATCAACTCCATCTCACCCGGAAGATGAAGTCTTGACTGGTAATTTTTTAAGAAATCTCTTGTGACTAGTTACTTTATTGATGTAGTTCTTCATGTATGATGATTCTCTATTTTAAATATGACGATTTCAATAGTTAGTCCCAAGGAAACTAAATCTGTTGCTTGGGGGAGGAGCTTCAAGATGGCAGAAGAATAAGAAGTAGAAATCACCTTCCTCCCCACAAATATATCAGAAATACATCTACATGTGGAACATCTCTTACAGAACACCTACTGAACGCTGGCAGAACACCTCAGATCTCCCAAAAGGCAAGAAACTTCCCACGTACCTGGGTAGAGCAAAAGAAAAAAGAAAAAACAAAGACAAAAAAATAGGGATGGGACCTGCACCTCTGGGAGGGAGTGGTGAAGGAGGAAAGGTTTCCACACACTAGGAAGCCCCTTCACAGAGGGAGACTACAGGTGGCAGAGGGACGAAGTTTCAGAGCCATGGAGGAGAACGCACAAACAAGGAGGGGTGCAGAGGGCAAAGTGGCGAGATTCCCACACAGAGGATGGGGTCTACCAGCACTCATCAGCCCGAGAGGCTTGTCTGCTAACCCACCAGGATGGGTGGGGTCTGTGAGCTGAGGCTCCAGCTTTGGTCAGATCCCAGAGAGAGGACTGGGGTTGGCTGTGTGAACACAGCCTGAAGGGGGCTAGTGTGCCATAGCCAGCTGAGAGGGAGTCCAGGAAAAGTTCTGGAACTGCTGAAGAGGCAAGAGACTTTTTCTTGCCTCTTTGTTTCCTGGTGCGTGAGGAGAGGGGATTAAGAGAACTGCTTAAAGGAGCTCCAGAGACGGATGCAAGCCACAGCTAACAGTGCAGACCCCAGAGACAGGCATGAGACGCTAAGGCTGCTGCTGCTGCCACCAAGAAGCCAGTGTGCAAACAGGTCATTATCCACAACTCCCCTCCCAGGAGCCTGTGCAGCCTGCCACTGCCAGGGTCCCATGATCCAGGGACAATTTCCCTGGGAGAATACATGGTGCGTCTCAGGCTGGTGCAACGTCATGCCGGACTCTGCCGCTGCAGGCTTGCCTGCACTCTCTATCCCTCCCTCCCCCGAGCCTGAGTGAGCCAGAGTCCCCAAATCAGCTGCTCCTTTAACCCCGCCCTGTCTGAGCGGGGAACAAAGACAAAAAACACACAATAGATGAAGAAACAAGGTAAAAACCCACCAGACCTAAGAAATGAAGAGGGAATAGGCAGTATACCTGAAAAAGAATTCAGAATAATGAGAGTAAAGATGATCCAAAATCTTGGAAATAAAATGCAAGAAAATACAAGAAACTTTTAACAAGGACGTAGAAGAACTAAAGAGCAAACAAACAATCATGAACAACACAATAAATGAAATTAAAAATTCTCTAGAAGGGATCAAGAGGAGAATAACTGAGGCAGGACGGATAAGTGACCTGGAAGATAAAATAGTGGAAATAACTTCTGCAGAGCAAAATAAAGAAAAAAGAATGAAAAGAATTGAGGACAGTCTCAGAGACCTCTGGGACAATATTAAATGCACCAAAATTCTAATTATAGGGGTTCCAGAAGAAGAAGAGAAAAAGAAAGAGACTGAGAAAATATTTGGACACATTATAGTTGAAAACTTCCTTAATATGGGAAAGGGAAAAGTCAATCAAGTCCAGGAAGCACAGAGAGTCCCATACAGGATAAACCCAAGGAGAAACACGACAAGACACATATTAATGTGAAATTGAAAATGTGATTAAAAATCTTCCATCAACCAAACGCCTAAGACCAGATGCCTTCACAGGCAAATTCTATAAAACATTTAGAGAGGAGATACCACCTATCTTTCTCAAACTCTTCCTAAATATATCAGAGGGAGGAACACTTCCAAACTCATTCAATGAGGCCAACATCACCCTGATACCAAAACCAGACAAAGATGTCACAAAAAAAGAAAACTACAGGCCAATATCACTGATGAACATAGATGGAAAAATCCTCAACAAAATACCAGCAAACAGAATCCAACAGCACATTAAAAGAATCATACACCATGATCAAGTGGGGTTTACCATAGCAATGCAAGGATTCTTCAATATATGCAAATCAATCAATGTGATACACCATATCAACAAATTGAAGCATAAAAACCATATGATCATCTCAATAGATGCAGAGAAAGCTTTTGACAAAATTCAACACCCATTTATGGTAAAAACCCTCCAGAAAGTAGGCATAGAGGGAACTAACCTCAACATAATAAAGGCCATATATAACAAACCCACAGCCAACATTGTCCTCAATGATGAAAAACTGAAATCATTTCCACTAAGATCAGGAGCAAGACAAGGTTGCCCACTCTCACCACTAATATTCAACATAGTTTTGGAAGTTTTAGCCACAGCAATCAGAGAAGAAAAGGGAATAAAAGGAATCCAAATTGGAAAAGAAGAAGTAAAGCTGTCACTCTTTGCAGATGACATTGATATATACATAGAGAATCCTAAAGATGCTACCAGAAAACTACTAGAGCTAATCAATGAATTTGGTAAAGTAGCAGGATACAAAATTAATGCACAGAAATCTCTTGCACTCCTATGCACTAATGTTGAAAAATATGAAAGTGAAATTAAGGAAACACTCCCATTTACCACTGCAACAAAAAGAATAAAATACCTAGCAATAAACCTATCTAAGGAGATCAAAGACCTGTATGCAGAAAATTTTGACACTGATGAAAAAATTAAAGATCATACAAATAGATGGAAAGATATACCATGTTCTTGGATTGGAAGAATCAACATTGTGAAAAAGACTATACTACTCAAAGCAATCTACATATTCAATGCAACCCCTATCAAACTACCACTGACATTTTTCAGAGAACTAGAACAAAAAAACCACACAATTTGTATGGAAACACAAAAGACCTAGAATAGCCAAAGCAATCTTGAGAAAGAAAAAAGGAGCTGGAGGAATCAGGCTCCCAGACTTCAGACTATACTACAAAGCTACAGTAATCAAGACAGTACGGTACTGGCACAAAAACAGAAATATAGATTAATGGAACAGGATAGAAAGCCCAGAGATAAACCCAGACACATATGGTCACCTTATCTTTGATAAAGGAGGCAAGAATATACAATAGAGAAAAGACAGCCTCTTCAATAAGTGGTGCTGGGTAAACTGGACAGCTACATTTACAAGAATGAAATTAGAACACTCCCTAACACCATAAACAAAAATAAACTCAAAATGGATTAAAGACCAAAATGTAAGGCCAGACAGTATAAAACTCTAAGAGGAAAACATAGGCAGAACACTTTATGACCTAAACCACAGCAAGATCCTTTTTGACCCACCTCCTAGTGAAATGGAAATAAAAGCAAAAATAAACAAATGGGACTTAATGAACCTTAAAAGCTTTTTCACAGCAAAGGAAACCATAAACAAGACAAAAAGACAGCCATCAGAATGGAAGAAAATGTTTGCAAAGGAAGAAACTGACAAAGGATTAATCTCCAAAATATATAAACAGCTCATGAAGCTCAATATTAAAAAAACAAAAAACCCAAAATGAAAATGGGCAGAAGACCTAAATAGCCATTTCTCCAAAGAAGATATACAGGTTGCCAACAAACACATGAAAGAATGCTCAACATCTTTAATCATTACAGAAATGCAAATCAATACTACCTTGAGATATCATCTCACACCAGTCAGAATGGCCATCATCAAGAAATCTACACACAACAAATGCTGGAGTGGGTGTGGAGAAAAGGGCACCCTCTTGCACTGTTGGTGGGAATGTAAATTGATACAGCCACTGGAGAACAGTATGGAGTTTCCTTAAAAAACTAAACATAGAACTACCATACAACCCAGCAATACCACTACTGGGCATATACCCTGAGAAAACCATAATTCAAAAAGAGTCATGTACGACAATATTCCTTGCAGCTGTATTTACAATAGCCATGACATGGAAGCAACCTATGTGTCCATCATCAGATGAATGGATAAAGTAGATGTGGCACTTATATACAATGGAATATTACTCACCCTGAAAAAGAAACGAAATTGAGTTATTTGTATGAGTTGGATGGACCTAGAGTCTGTCATACAGAATGAAGTAAGTCAGAAAGAGAAAACCAAATACTGTATGCTAACACATATATATGGAATCTAAAAAAAAAAAAAAAATGTGGTCATGAAGAACCTAGGAGCAAGATGGGAATAAAGACACAGGCCTACTAGAGAATGGACTTGAGGACACAGTGAGGGAAACCAGTAAGCTGGGACAAAGTGAAAGAGTGGTAGTGTATATATGGACATATATACACTATCAAATGTAAAATAAATAGCTAGTGGGAAGTAATCCCATAGCACAGGGAGATCAGTTCGGTTCTTTTTGACCAGCTATAAGGGTGGGATAAGGAGGGTGGGAAGGAGGGAGACGCAAGAGGGTAGAGATATGGGGACATATTATATGTGTAACTGATTCACTTTGTTATAAAAATAGAAACTAACACACCATTGTAAAGCAATTATACTCCAATAAAAATGTTTTAAAAAATCTGTTGCTTGTTATTTATAGTATCTTTTATTTGTGGATGGAAAGCTGACTCATATCATTAACTCTGATGATCTTTGGCTGTAAACTCATGTTTACTTGACTTTAATCTCTGGAAATCATATGCGTTGAAATCTGGAATGCTTTTCTACATTGTTTTGGTCTCTTTCTTTGTCTGGAGTTTCTTTAAGAAATGAGACCATTTGGTTTGCCTTAAAGATCTGGTTCTAATTTTTTGCCCAAGGCATGGAAATTTGTACTCTAAACCCACATTTCACTCTTACCATCTTTAAAATGGGGGTGGGGGTTGGGTGCTAATCTTCTCAAGTTTAATATCAGAGCCTCAACTTCAGTTTACCAATCTTGAAGCTGCTGGAGATTAGTCTTTCAGTTGCTGTGCTATAATCATTGTTTATCACCAAGGAAAATTCTTCATCCTCTTTTGTTACTTTGGTTTCAACTCATTTTTGGTTTTTGTTCTTATCATACTTTCATTTTGGTGGGATACTTTTGAAACTTATTTTACCTGCTTTAACTTTAGCAATGCATTGCTATGTATGTTTGATCCAGGCCTTAGTTGGTTTGAGGTGAGATGATCCTTCAGGGAATTTAACCACTCCATTGTGCTAACAATTTTTGAGGAAGTAATGCATTTTTAAACACACCACATAAAGCACAAGTAAAGGAAATGTTGATGAATTAAACCACATTACATAAAGGATTGCTGTGAGTGTGGTATCTAACGATACTATAAAGAAAATTAAAATATAAAACACAATCTTGAAGAAAAAAATTGCAACACAGGGCTTCCCTGGTGGCGCAGTGGTTGAGAATCTGCCTGCTAATGCAGGGAACATGGGTTCGAGCCCTGGTCTGGGAGGATCCCACATGCTGCGGAGTAACTAGGCCCATGAGCTACAACTACTGAGCCTGCGTGTCTGGAACTTGTGCTCCGCAACAAGAGAGGCCGCACTAGTGAGAGGCCCATGCACCACAATGAAGAGTGGTCCCCACTTGCCACAACTAGATATAGCCCTCACACAGAAACAAAGACCCAACACAGCAAAAATTAATTAATTAATTAATAAACTTCTACCCCTAACATCTTCTAAAAAAAAAAAAAATGCAACACATAAAACTTTCAGTAGAGAACAATTTCCAATTTCTATTAGTCAGTAATATTAAAACAACAAGAAAATTAAAGAGAAAAAAGAGTGAAGAACTATACAAGGATATCATGGAAAGGGAAACTAAAAGTTTAATCAACACTTGGAACATTCTTCAGTTCTTTATTACCCAGGAAAATGCAAATTATAATGCCTCCTGGGGATGGATATTACTTTCTGACATGTTGATGTCAGGCTTCACCAAGTGATTAATTTTGACCAAAGGAATATGAGCAGAATGGCCTTGTGTCATTTCTAAATAGAGATTTAAGTACCAGTATATTGAATGTAATTTTTTTTTTTTGGCTCTGCTATGAGATTGGCAGTGTTTCAAGTAGGGGCTACTCCAGCTCCATTAGTCAGCCTTGGGTGGACATACAGTGTCAGAACTAAAGGAAATCAAAAGACTTTTGATGTAAATTGTTGAGATTTGGGTGTTATTATTGCAGCATAACTTAGACTTCACTGACTGATTTAATACACTAGATAAACATTTAGACATACATATAATAAACATTTATTAGACCACTAGTGAAACATTTATGAGATGTTTCTAGCAAGATAGTTAATGATGGCACAAAATAAATTAATTTTTCAATAAAGTAGAAACAACCTACATGTCCATCAACAGAAAACTACACTGTGATATATTCATTCAATGAAATTTTCTATGAAAAATGACACAATAACATTGATGAATCTCATGAACATAATATTTAACAATAAAGCAAGATATAGAATACCAAATGTATTATTTTACTTATATAAATTTCTAAGGCATGAAATGGTAAGTGTACTGTTTAAGGATATAAAATTTTATGATGAAATTATTAAAAAGCAGAAAGACATAATAGGGTAATAATTGTAATGGATGCTGTTGTGCACCCCTAAAATATCTCTGCCTAGAGTGTTGACTGCTGATAATAAGCAGTCTGATAACCCTTGACACAAAGAATCAAATGCTATTAGTCTAGTTAGTAGGTAAAGAAAACCCTAGTAGGAGACTGGGAAAGTGAACACAAGAAGAAACAGAAACCAAAAAAGTGGGCAGTTGGAGCTTCACCAACTTTGGAAACCAGCATAGAACTCTGTAGAACACAGCTCTCAATTATCTCCCCTTATCCCTGTAAAGGGCAAAGAAGCTGGGGTGTTTATATAACAAGTACTCTCAGTTATTGGGTTAGGGCTGCTCTCAAAGGATGATAATTCTTTAGTATTTCTGGCTGATCAAGCAGGTGGCTAGGCAGGACACAGAGGCCAGATAAAACCTTTAGCTAAAGAAATGAATATCTAGCATATGGCAGTTGGGCCAGTGACTGCTAGAGTGCCGCTTACGGAAAAGATATAAAGTTGGTAAAATAAGATAATAAGTTATAAATATGTAAAATTAGAAATAAAAATAGAGAAATAAACACAGTAATAGAAGAAATTGTATGACTAGTTTAATCAAATCTATGCAAATTAAGGAGAAAACATGAGTAAAAGGGTAATTTTCCTGAAAAATATAAATTACAAGATTTATATAAGGAAAAAGAAAGTATAGACAGCCCTATGATGCTAAATAAATTGGAAAGTTTTAAAGAAAAGAAAAAAAACTCTAAAAAAAGAATTAAACCTAAGTTGTATAATAAATTAGTCTATCAAACTTCTGAAAAAATATAACCAATGTAATGTAAAGTGTTTTTAAAAATAAAAAGTTTGGAGTCTATTCCCAGCACATAGTGAAATACACAATAAGTAAATAAAATAGATTGATACTTAAGCACAAAATGAACAACTAAATGTAAAACAACAACAAAAAAATGGAGTCCAAATATATACTCATAAAATATGCATATTTATTATAAGACAAAAGTAGAGTTGCTAATACATGGCTAAAAGATGGGATATTCAATAGATGGGATATTCAATAAATCAGTTAGCTGACTTCTCATTTAAAACAAAATACTTGGATCCCTACCTCAAGGCTTATAGCAAAATAAATTCCAATTGAATAAAGTATTTCAATTAAAATTTAAATCATTACTAGTAATAGAAGAAAATGTATAAGAATATAGGAGGCTTACATACAAGTCATAAAATTCAGATTTCAGAAAGAAAATATTTTGACATGTTAAACATAAAAAAATTTAAATACTTTTCTTTATAGAAAAATTGAGTTACAAAAACAAAGTCAAATGATAAACAGCAATTTGAAAATTTGTTTTTACCACCCCTAGAACATGCACTGGAATTAATTACTTACTAAATAAAAAACTTACATGTCAATTAATAACATAATGATAGCCCAGTAGAAAGATATGCAAAGTAAAGAGCCAGACAATAAGAGAAAAAATTTAAAAGGATGTGTACATGAAAAAAAGTTCCAATTCAGTCATTAAAAATAATAAAACAAAGGTAAGGTAAATTAAAATAATAATGATATGTAGATATATTGGTAATAGTTTTAATAACACATAATATTTGTGCTGATGAAAGGAACTAGACATTCACATACATTTTTGATGATGTGTGAATTGGTGCTGCCCTTTATTTTGGTCATATCTATCAAAATTCATCAAAGTATTAGAAAAATACTAAATAGTTAAGAGGCTAAACTCTGGAAAGTCCATCCATGTAACAGACTACTATACAGCTGTGAAAAGAAATGAGTAAAGTCTATATGGGCTGCTATGGAGTCATGTCTAAAATGTTTTATAATGAGAAAAAGGCAATGAGTAGAATAATGGGTAAAATTCTGATATTTTAAATGTTTGTGTGTGTACATATTAATATTTATTGTACAATCTATATCAGCTGCTCACTCTTGGCCAAACAACTGACAGTACCACAAATGCACATGATGAGAAAGTTCATAATTGGAAGGTGTGCAGGAAAATCAAAGAAAAGGTGGAAATATTCATTAGAAAAAAATGCCCTGGTGGTCTGGGGACTTTCCTGGTGGTCCAGTGGTTAAGACTCCATGCTCCCAATACAGGGGACGTGGGTTCCATCCTGGGTCAGGGAACTAGATCACACATGCCTCAAGTAAGAGCCTGCATTCTGCAACTACAAAAAAAAAAAAAAAAACTCCGCATGCCACAACTAAGACCCAGTACAGCCAAATAAATAAATAAATAATATTTAAAATGTAAAAAAAAAAAAAAAGAGAAAAGAAATAAATACTAACAGTTGTTGCCTTTGAATAAGGAAACTAGTAGGTCAACAATGGGAGGAAAAGTTACTCAGTTGTTGTTTTGACCCTTTCATACAATAAAAATTGTGTATCATGAATATTTATTTCTGTATAACTTAGGACTGGGGAATAAAGGCCACAGAAATAAAATATGGCATCGTTAATCTAAACTTGAGCCACTGGGGACAGACACCAAAAACAACGGGAACTACAAATCTGCAGCCTGCAAAACAGAGACCGCAAACACAGTAAGATAAGCAAAATGAGAAGACAGAAAAACACACAGCAGATGAAGGAGCAAGATAAAAACCCACCAGACCTAACAAATGAAGAGGAAATAGGCAGTCTACCTGAAAAAGAATTCAGAATAATGATAGTAAAGATGATCCAAAATCTTGGAAATAGAATAGAGAAAATGCAAGAAACAAACAAGGACCTAGAAGAGCTAAAGATGAAACAAGCAACAATGAACAAAACAATAAATGAAATTAAAAATACTCTAGAAGGGATCAATAACAGAATAACTGAGGCAGAAGAATGGATAAGTGACCTGGAAGATAAACTAGTGGAAATAACTACTGCAGAGAAGAATAAAGAACAAAGGATGAAAAGAACTGAGAACAGTCTCAGAGACCTCTGGGACAACATTAAATGCACCAACATTCGAATTATAGGGGTCCCAGAAGAAGAAGAGAAAAAGAAAGGGACTGAGAAAATATTTGAAGAGATTAGTTGAAAACTTCCCTAATATGGGAAAGGAAATAGTTAATCAAGTCCAGGAAGCACAGAGAGTCCCATACAGGATAAATCCAAGGAGCAAGGGAGGGGCTTCCCTGGTGGTGCAGTGATTGAGAATCTGCCTGCTAATGCAGGGGACACAGGTTTGAAATGTACCGCAAAAAAAAAAAAAAACACAAACACATGAAGGCTAAACAATACACTACTTAATAACGAAGTGATCCCTGAAGACATCAAAGAGGAAATCAAAGAACACCTAGAAACAAATGACAATGGAGACACAATGACCCAAAACCTATGGGATGCAGCAAAAGCAGTTCTAAGAGAGAAGTTTATAGCAATACAATCCTACCTTAAGAAACAGGAAACATGTCAAATGAACAACCTAACCTTGCACCTAGAGCAATTAGAAAAGAACAAAAAAACGCCAAAGTTAGCAAAAGGAAAGAAATCATAAAGATCAGATCAGAAATAAATGAAAAAGAAATGAAGGAAACAATAGTTAAGATCAATAAAACCAGAAGCTGGTTCTTTGAGAAGATAAACAAAATTGATAAACCATTAGCCAGACTCATCAAGAAAAAAAGGGAGAAGACTCAAATCTATAGAATAAGAAATGAAAAAGAAGAACAACTGACACTGCAGAAATACAAAAGATAATGAAAGATTACTACAAGCAACTCTATGCCAATAAAATGGACAACCTGGAAGAAATGGATGAATTCTTAGAAATGCACAACCTGCCAAGACTGAATCAGGAAAAAAAACAGAGGTGGAGGAATCAGGCTCCCTGACTTCGGACTATATTACAAAGCTACAGTAATCAAGACAGTATGGTACAAGCACAAAAACAGAAATATAGATCAATGGAACAGGATACAAAGCCCAGAGCTAACACGCACATATGGTCACCTTCTCTTTGATAAAGGAGACAGGACTGTACAGTGGAGAAAGGACAGCCTCTTCAATAAGTGGTGCTGGGAAAACTGGACAGGTACATGTAAAAGTATGAGATTAGATCACTCCCTAACACCATACACAAAAATAAGCTCAAAATGGATTAAAGACCTAAATGTAAGGCCAGAAACTATCAAACTATCTGATTCACTTTGTTATAGAGCAGAAACTAACACAACATTGTAAAGGAATTAAACTCCAAAAAAGATATTAAAAAAAAAAAAAAGAAAGAAAGAAAGAAACCAGTGCTGGGGAAGGAGTAGAAGCATAAGCCATGTTCCTCTGTGACAAGTCAGGAAACCTGCTTGGGCCAGGACCTGGCAGTGATACAAAGCAGAGGTCTATCACCACTGTGGGAAGAGCAGGAATGCTGAGAAAGCCTCATCTTCGAGGCCTGGGAGAGCAGGAACTCTCAAAGACTAACTCTGGACCAGGAAAAGTGAGTTAATTCCCCTGCCTCCACTATAAGCCTTACACAGAAAAACAACAGCAGCAGCCATCCAATCATTAAGCCTGACTTTGCCAAAAAAAAAAGTATTGCATACACTGGAAAAAGGAGAACGAATGTTGATTTCTCATCAGAAATAATGAAGGCCAGAAGAAAAGGGAATTTAAAGCAGTGAAAGAAAAATAATTCTCAACCCCAGAATTAGTGAAAATATCATTCCAACATAAGGGTGAGATAAAGAAAGACATTTTCAGATAAAAAAAATAATAATAAAAAAAAATAAAATACAAATTTTGACTCAAAGCTGGAAGAACAGTCTTGGAGGCTGAAAAAGCAAAAATCACCTGCAGAAAATAAGAAATAGGAAACCTAACAACTAACTGTTGTTAGCCAAAAAGTTCTAGACAGAATGGCATTTTTGCTGTGCACATTTCTCCAGTGAATGGACACTAAAGCTGGGCAAAGTCAGTGAACAATTTTCTAACCACCCTCTCCAAATCTCTCATCTTGGTACCACTGGCTACAGGAACAAAGCTCCAGGTAGAGGCAGTGACTGGATAAAGCTAGGGCGTCTGCCCCTGCTTGACTACAATGTGACCTGGAGAGAAAGGACAATGTCCCTTTTGCATTCATACCTGGATACTGGACACTGACTACCCCTAATATTACACACAGTTGGAGATCCCACTAAAATAAAATTGGGGTTATCTGCTAAGAGGAAAAAAATCAATAACTACAGTTATTTGTCTCAAGTGAAAAATAAAACCTTGTTAAAAGCCGCTTTGACAATTAATGGAACTCCATTCAGGTTTCTGCAAAATGGTCTAGCAGGATAGCTTCATGGACATCTGTATTCCTGAGTTATTTCTACATGAGAATCTATTCTATAGACAACAGGAACCACACTGTTACTGAGTCCAAGCTCGCTCTGCTCGTCGCACGACAGGCCAATACATCGGAGACGAGGTGTTGAGGCAAGGAATATGATTTTATTCGGAAAGCCAGCAGACCGAGAAGATGGCAGACTAGTGTCTCTGAAAAAACCGTCTTCTTGGGGTTTGGATGCCAGTTTCTTTTACAGCACAGAGAAGGGGAGAAGATGAGGAAGTAAAGTAAAAAGGCCTTACATTTTGCAAGTACCCCCTGGAATGGCTAGCCTCGGGGAGGGGATGTGTTAATTTCTTCTTTCTTACAGCCATCCAGAGGTGGATAGGGTCTGGGTGTTTCCCTGAAGAAAGGCACTTTGGTTTAACATTCAGGCAGAGGGGCAGGGTTCCCAGAGAGGCCATTGTGTATAGACAGTAACCTTTTGGTGAACAAAAGCAGTGGGAAGCAAAGGTTAAAGTAAAAGAAATAGATCCAACATGTAGTCAGATTTGGCTCTTCCCTGTTACAATATTGATGTAGCCAGAGAACAGTCAGAGAATATCTTCAGGATGTTAATTTCTTTGTCCCACAGAGATAATGTTTTGGAATAATATCTGGTGTGATTTTTACTCTTTTTAGTTTCATGCTGTTCTGATTGTTTAAAAAATCTTTTTAAGCAATAGAAGCTTCAGTTCGCCCTTAATCTTCTTTAGTTTCACGTATGTTACTTATTTTAGAGAATTATCCTCACACCACCCCATCCCCACCCCCCGCCCCCCGCAGGGCATGTTTGTTCAGTTTGTGTGTGTTACCTTAATTCACTAAGCTATGGCTTCTCTTATGATTTCCTGTGGAACATGTTTCCTTTTGCAGGGAATTTCAGCCTTTTGATCTCCTGGGGTGGGGCACTTGCATTTCCAAGTAGAAAAATGTCTACATAAAATAGGATTCACTCTTTCTTTTATTCTTATATTTTCCCATCTGAAGCCAATGTATTGGATTCACATATTTCCCATTTCCTGCCCCAAGGCAGGATTCTTAGAACTGCATTTTGTTTGTTTCATTTTCATGACCAAAAAGATGTGGAGACAGGACAGGATGCAGTAGAAGCTGAAGTTGCCTCCGAGCCCCCTCCCCTTCTGATATTAGTTGCAAGGTTTCTTAGCATCTGAAACCTGGATAAATTGCTCAAGCTCCCTGAGCTTTACAGTACTCATCTCTTAATTGCCGATATTGTTAGCTGTCACCAGATTGTTGTGAAAGAGGAAGTGAGGTTACTGCATTTAAAAAAATTGACATTTGCCTCACAGTAAGTGTTCAATAAACATCCAATATTGTTGTTATTATTTCAAATATTAATATTAATGGACAAGCTAGGCTGCAGGGATATGGGTGGCACATGGGACAAAGTAAAAGTAGCATGGGGCAGAGTGGTGACAAATGATTGACTGTTGTGCGTTACCCATCAAGAGGACACAGGGAAGCCCGTATTACTCACCGAGCACACTCAAATTTAGGGGTGGTCATTTTAGAGATGAACTTGCCAGTAATACTTTTCATACCATGATAACAATAAAAATAGATTGTGTGATTTCAACAACAAAAGTTTAGAAACTGAGGTTGTGTGCAGAAGCAGTACAAAAACTGTTCTGTAAAGGGCAGTGCCCGGCTTTCCACCCCCAGCTCACCTCTTCCATCCTTCACTGCCCCCCAGTGGATGAGAAGGACATTACTTGGGGCAATAACTGCTGGGTAGATACACTATTTTGATTTTAAGGCAGAAACTGGTCTGTAGTGCATTTTATTGTGTGTTTCCTCTCACCACGTGGTAGGTAGAAATACTAGAAGATTGCATGTTGTGCAAACCCACCATGTCTTTCTTCTTTCTCTCACTGATTTTTCCTTTCATTTATTTTTCTTAATACAGTTTAGTTATATTATTAAATTTTCCATCTTAAACATATTTTCTTCAACTTATAAATTACAGCTATTTTATTTTATTATTCTTTAAATGTCATATTTCTTTTTTATAATTAATTAATTAATTAAATTTTTGGCTGTATTAGGTCTTTGTTGCTGTGCATGGGCTTTCTCTAGTTGCGGTGAGTGGGGGCTACTCTTCATTGCCGTGCCCAGGCTTCTCATTGCCAGGGCTTCTCTTGTTGTGGAGCACAGGCTCTAGGCACATGGTCTTCAGTAGTTGTAGCACGCAGGCTCAGTAGTTGTGGCTCACGGGCTCTAGAGCACAGGCTCAGTAGTTGGGGCACACAGGCTTAGTTGCTCCGTGGCATGTGGGATCTTCCTGGACCAGAGCTCGAACCCATGTCTCCTGCATTGGCAGGTGGATTCTTAACCACTGTGCCACCAGGGAAGCCCGAATTACAGTTATTTTAAAGTCTGTGTCCAATAGCTTCAATACTTAGATTGACAATGGGTTTTTTGTATTGCCTACTTTTTTTTTTTTCCTTTTGGATTTGGCTACTTGGTCGCACTGAGTAATTTCATTGAATGCTTGATATTAGAGAAGAAACATTGTTAGAGACACAGGATGATGTATTTACCCACAGGGGATTCTCTGACAGAAAGTGAGATGACAGGGCAGATCACCTTGACGCAATCAGAGATTAAGATGATTTTTTTGGATGAATTTTGGTGTTGGGGAGACCTCGTCTATTTTGGGTGCCTTAACTGAAATTCTAAGGTTTACAGTAGGTCAGTCCCTAGCACAGTGAGACAACAGAGGATTTTGATGGGTTTTTAGCCTCTGTCTGTCAATTTCTGACAATTTGGCTTCTTGTCTTCTTGCCCAAAGCCATTTAGAAAATAGTAAATGTCTTGCAGGTATGAACAATGAAGAATGTGTGCACACCTATCTACTTTTCTCTGGAATATTGTCTCTAAAGCCTTGGTTGTCTTAGGAGCCAAGAAGTCCAGATTTTCCCTCTCCAGCGCCAGCACTCTCATGCCTCTACTTTCTGATAGATCTATTATCCTGTTGCTTAAAGAACAGCAAATACCTCTAGAGGAAAAAGTGTATAGAATGAGGGGCCCACCTCCATGTATTTCACTTCTCTCCAGGGACTTGGACACTCAAGTCCTGTCTGCTTTGTTGCTTTCATTTGCCTCTCCTTTCTTTAGACAGATTTTATCCAAATTTTAAAGTTGTTCCCAGGGTAAGAATGTGTCCAATAAAGTATACTCTTTCATTAAAAAAGTGGAAATCTCTTATTCTCCACCTCCTTTGTTTCATTACTTTTTCTTCTCATTGGAGTGGTGTGAAGATAGAATCCATTTGGGACTGGTCATTTCTCTTTTCCTCTCCATCAGGCTTCCTATCTTTGTCTCTTTCTTTTTTCCACTGTATCTGAGGTGGCTGGCCTCAAAATCTCTCTGAGGAATATGAATGAGGTTTAGTAATATAAAAGGAGAAAAGTTAGATCTCTCAACCTAAGCCATTCACACCAAATGAGTCTGATTCCAGGACTCTGCACTGAAGTATCCGGTGCTCGTAACAACAGGAAAAATTCATCCTTTAAGCCTAAATCTGTAGTGGTTTCTTAATAGTAATTCTCTCAGAATAAAAGAGCTAAGAAGTATTGTCAGCTAGGATATGATAATTATTGGGTTCTTAGCTAAAACAGCTATCAAAATTTCCCCAAAACTTTAGCTATAATTTTTAATAACATATGTTTTCTGTATGCCAAAAAACTATTTTTAAAATTTTTTTCATGGAATTTTTGGGATAATCCTATATACTGTCTAATTTTAGCTACAAAGGAAATAAGTCTCAGGAAATATGAGCTACCCAAAGTCACTCAACAAGATTTGTGCTTCAAATCCAAGCTTGATTCCAATGCTGTGTAATGTCAGTCATAACAATATTTACCAAAATTTCCAGTGAATACAAATACACTGTGAGATGTTAAGAGTTTTTCTGTTACAAGAATGTTTCCATAACCAAATAATTTGGCAAAATTGTGCAACCACATGCTTCCTGTGTTATGCAGCAAGTTCACCATTATAGTCACAGCTCTGAGGTATCCTGTACAAAATTCCGCCTTTAAATATCCATCATTCCTCAGACCTACTTAACCACAAAGTCTTGCTCTCATGAGATGTTTATTAACATTGCATGGTCCACTAATGGGAATGTAAACTAAACTGTACAATTTCACAGTTTTCATGCAGATTATAGCACACTCCCAGTCAGTGGATCTCCATGGAGAGAATAGGACCAGACAGGGATGGTGAACTATTAAGAGAGTTTTACCTTTTCAGAATCTCTGGTAAAGAAGCTGAAATTCAGAGTCAAGCTCCTCTCCCATTATGGTGCAAGGATGCTCATCAGCAGTTCCAGCCAAAGTCTGGGAGTCATGACCCAACATGGTGGGATAAGTGGTTCTCAGAGGGTGTGGGCTGAAGATCTTCAAGGATCTTAACTGCTTAACTGCTTCTGAGGCTGAAATGGTTGTGCTGAACCTGCATCTCAGATGGACTGGAGGGGGTTAGGTTTAAGTCTTCATATTTTACTCTGGTCTTCAAGTTCTCCATTTATAAAAGGGTCACGATACTACCACAATGCTTTTAGAATAGATCTGCAAATTCTTTGACAAGCAGGATCCATATCCACTGTCCTGGAATTCGAGCCAACCTTTGTGCTTGACTTATAACCAATAGACTGAAGCAGAAGTAATGCTGAATGACTTCTGAGTCTGGGTCAACAAAGGCTATGAAAGTTCCGCCTGGTCCTCTTGGGGACCTGCTCTGGGAAAACCAGCCATCGTGTAAGAAGTCCAAGTATGCTGAAGCCAACATCCTGGAGAAGCATAATGTGGGTGCTCTGTTAAACACTCCAGTGGTACTTCCAGCTTGATAGCCTGCATCAAATTCCAGCCACATAAGGGAGCCACCTTAGATGTTCAGCACAGTTGAGTCTTCAGGTGACTGTAACCTTAGCCAACAACTTACTGCAATCACATGAGTGACCTCAAAGTAAAGCCTTCCCTACATTCAGTCCTTCCTTAATTACAAAACCACAACATTGTGAATCAAATAAAATGGTTGTGTTTAGGCCTCTAAGTTTTTAGTATAATTTGTTGCCTAGCAATAGTAACTGAAACGAGGTTGTTTTAGGAATTAAATGAGATAATAGACATAGAATAACAAGTATGGGGGTCATTGCTCAATGCAAGGTATAGTATCAAGGTATACATCAATACATCCACCTCAAGGTGTTCCCCTGTTGACCAACCAAGAGGCCAGTCTCAGAAGAAAGGTTTTACCATCAAGATAGTCTGATAGGTTAGAATTAGTGTAAGATGTCACAAGGGATTTATTGAGATAGTTAATTATACTAAAGAAGGTACTTAGCTCTCTGTGTCTATTTCTTCCATTATTCACTGAAAATGAAGCAGAGGAACCATGCATATAAAACAATATAATAAGTTAGACTTGTTTGGCTTATAGATGAGAATTTCTCATCCTTGGCATTGCTGACATCTTGGCCTGGGTAAATTTTTGCTGTGGGGATGGGGGTGTCCTGTGACCTGTAGGATACTTAGTAGTATCCCTGGCCTATATATACTAGATGCCAACAGTAACCTTCCCCTACAATTATACAACCAAAAATGTTTCCAGACTTTGGCACATGTCCTTTGAAGGGCAAAATTAGCCCCAGCTGAGAACCACTGGTATTAATAGCCATGTTCCAGGTGGTAGTCATGAGTGAAAAGTTTACATGGCTTTTCTAAGATGAAACTGGTATTATTCATGAAGACAGAAGACAAAGTAGGTCTCTATATCTCTGAAGATGGTGTCTTTCCCTCTGTGGAACCTATGGTGAAATTAAGAAATTGTGAGTGTTTGGTATCTGCCAAGCCCTTTCTGAGGGAGACTGGGGTGTAAGGGGAAAGACAGGCTTGTGTCAAACCAGCACATCTTTTCCTGGGGTTGGGAACAGAGTTGTATAGAAAACAGACTGGAGCAGTAGTAGGGTCAGTATGAGGGCGAGTAAGAAGAAAAACATAGAAAGGTCTTAAAAGAAAGCAAAGTAACAAAATTAGGTCATTGGGGGGTATAGGGGTTCACAGAGGGAGAGGCCAATTACAAAGGCTAAGTATAACTATCCAGGCAGTGTTGAGTACACAGGTAGGGGTGTTGTTCAGTTTTATTTGGAAAGCTGTGTATCCATTAAAACTGTCATGTGGAATAATATGCACACAGTCAGGAAAATATAATTGACATTAATAAGTCACCTGTGAAAAATATTTCCCATGATATTATATTTGTGTAAAAATATGTACATAATGTATGTATGTAACAAATATATGTGCCTAGAAAACATAACTGCACAGATATATAATATAAATGGTGGTGATTTCTGAATATGAGTTCCTTTAAAATTTTATCCCTTAGAGTTCTCTATGTTTTTCCAATATTTTTGCATGTAGTCATTTTCTTTTAATTAAAATATATTTTAGGGGATAAAAAAATATTAGCAAGGATTGAGTAGCACTGCTAACGTCACAGAATGGATAGGAATGGTATATACTTGCCTGACTATCAGAAACTTTTAAAGATAAGGGGGCAAATATCAAGGGACAATTGATCTCTGGTTATTTTCTCTGTTGGGTAAATTCTTTGCCTCTTAGTTGTGTATAGTTGCCATATAGGAACTAAACTCAAAGTGATGATGAAATTAATCAGAAAATGGCTGAGTTTGACTTATTTTTTTCATGTATATACTAACTTCTTTCTTTATTTTATTATTATTTTTTAATTAGTTATGCTCCTTGAGGGGGGATAAAATAGATGAACTAAGTGTGTAGAAATAATACAACTAGGTATAAGTGTTTATTGAATAACTTCTGAGTTATTAAACTCTACTGTGTAGTAGAAATGGGCTATCTTCTCTAATCCTTACAACCTTGCAAGTGGGCTCTTTGTATTCCCATTTTGGAAAATTAGAAAATAGGCTGAAATAACTTGTTTAAATTACACTACTAGTAAGTACCAGAGTCAGGATTTGGACCAAGTTTTGTCTGAATCGAAATCCTGATCTTTGTCCACCATATTATGTTGTCTCTTAAGTAAAAAGAAAAACAAAAAAAAAAAACATGTCTTAAATGCATTTATGCACTTTCAAACTCTTCTAGGCAGGAAAAAATCTGAAGCAAAGATGCTTCAGATTTCATTTTTTTCCCTCTAGCCCTTTAAAGAGCCAATTAAAGCTACCCTAACATGGATGGGGCTTTGGTTTTAATATTCCAGCCCAGCTTACTCATTTGATCTGCAAACTTCATCACTGAAGAGTGAAAGTCATCAAATTTCATTTCTTATAACATGCGTTTAGAAAGATATTTTCCCCTCCTACCAGTTAAATTGTCTTTTACTTTGTAAACTGTTTCTATTTTTCAACAATTACATTACAATGTGTTCAATTTTAACCGCCCTGCTGCTCAATCCCTTAAAAACCCAAATAAAGTAATAGTTATATAACCCAGAAACATCAAAAAGTGAATAAAAAGCAGATATTGCTTCATACTGTTCTGTTAGCTGAGGACACAAAACAATTCAACACTTTATTATTTATATTTATTATTGTATTATTCTTTTGTTTACCTTGTCATAAGTGGAAGCCTGATAGCATCTGTCACCCTCCCACAACTTACTTACAGATTCCACATCTTTATTTGCTTGGCAATGTCTTTGCTTGCCTAGATCTACCTTATCCACCACCTCCAAGTTCATATAGCATGATATTTGTAATTAGGTGAGCAGCAAGCTAGCTACCTCCATCCCTAAATTGAACATTGCATAGTTTTAAAGCACTTCTAATAAACTTCTCAGAGTCTGAATCTCTATTAGCTCCCCATCTTCCCCTGATGACTCAATTGTCTCCTCAGGGGAGAATCTGTTCAATACCAAGAATTACCTTTCCTCCACAGAGGGGGGACTTGCAACAATGACTCTAAAACCCTCTTTCTTTCACTCTATGTCTTCAATGAATAATTTATATTTGTGACAATCTGTTTTCTGTCTTTCCTGGCTCTTAGGTTTGAAAGCCATAGAAAGGATATATTCTCCCCTTCTCATTTCTTTCAGACCGAATACTGAATGCTCCCTATGGTCCCATCTGTCCCTTGGATTCACCTTGTTCACAGTAAGAAAGAAGTAACTAACTTTCCCCCTATTGTTTTAATGTTATTCTTTTCCTATTCAAGTATTTGTTATTCATTAAAATCCACAGAAGCTTTCAAGAAAAATCAGAGAGCATTTTTTTTTCTTTAGCATTCACTTTTCATAATAGGAAATGGTATCATGACAATTGTATAAAAGAAAACGCAGAAAAGGATACATAGAATCTGCTCTAAAATCCATTAGTTTATGACTCACATAATATGAAATTGAATGAGCAAAGGAAAATGATGGAGACAATAAAAAGATCGGTGGTGGCCAAGGTTGAAAGGGAGGGATGAATAGGTGGCACACAGAGGATTTTTAGAGCAGTGACAATATTCTGTGTGATACTATAATCATGGATACGTGTCATTATATATCTGTCTAAACCGTAGAATGTACACCAGCAACAGTGAACTGTTAACTATGGTCTGTGGGTGATTATGAAGTATCAATGTACGTTCATCAATTATAACAAATGTACCACCTTGGTGGGTGATGTTGATAATGGGAGAGGGTAGGTACATACGGGGACAGGAGGCATATGAGAAATCTCTATAGCTTCCCTTCATTATAATGTGAACCTAAGACTCCTTTAAATGGTGTCTTTTTTTAATACATAGAACATATATGCAGCATTGTTCAAATCTCCGAAGTGACAAAAAGTGGAAAAAAATAGTATTTAAGAGGAACATAGAAAAAGATCATGTAAACACACACTATAAGTTTGAAGTCATCTGTATTTTTCTGCACAAATGATACACTATCCATTTATCATTTTATTACATATTTTAAAATCTGATAGGTGATATACATTGCTAAATCTCTTTTCTTAATTTACTCTAAACAGAGTAGGTCGCTCAGAGATCTCTCTGATTTGGGTTGGGGGATCAATCAGCTTTAAAAGAGAACTGAGGTGACAGATGTTCTCTATTTAATGAACGTGTACCAGATGCCAGACACTGGGTTAGTGGAGAGGCTACAAAGACATATGATGTGCCTTCTGCTCTAAAGTATCTCATGGTCTAACTGAAGAGAGGCAATGAGACAATAAATATGGTGCAAAGAAATATATTCTATAGTAGTACACCAACAGTCTATAATTTAGGTACAAAAAGACCTTTCATTTAAACCCCTTTTTCTCATACAAGTACAGTTGACTCATGTCTATGTTGATATAGAAAGTTGAAAATTATTTGATTTCCCTATTACATTATTTAAATAGAAGTGTTTATTATTAGAATGAATCTATATGTTTTCTAGAATGAACCTTGGATTTGGAGTCTCATTCATGCACCCTGTTGGTCTGCACCCCGAAGGCCTACAAGGCCTGTACTTGCCCAGTTTCAAGACTGAAGAAAGAGCCCAGAGTCAACAACAGAGACAATAATGGTTTAATGGATGGGGGAGCTTACACGTCTGAAGCCAACCCTGGAGTGACACCCTACCGTGCCTCCTACGGTGGGACAGGATAGGACAGTAGTTTTCACTCCTTGGGTGGGTAAGGGGAGATTGACAGTTATGGGAGGAATTGACCTCAGGTGGGCTCACTGGTTACCGGGAAACCAGCAGAGAGGCACGCCCCTCACCACCCCTTTGATAAGAACAGTCACTAGCTGGGGCCTGGGGCAAGTATGTAGGAAAGTTAGTCTTGTGTATAGGAAGGAGGTGAAGCAGGCACTGGTCAGGCAGGGAATGTACAGAGAGCAAGAGAATAGCCACCTTGAGTGGCCTGACCCTACACACTTGAAACCCTACTTGATGGTAAGCAATTCTGTAAAATTGATATTTATTTTGGGGATCTTTGATTATTATTGCATCTTTCTACTCAAAAACCTCCACTAGTTCCCTATTGCTAATAAAATGCACAAGTCTTAGGCAGACATTCAATTCCTCTAAAATTCAGGTCCACTTTTTTTTTTCAAATGTTACTTTCCACTACTGCTTCCCTTGAGCCCTGTTGTTTCAGTTAAACAGCATTTTTTTTTTTTTTTTCCTGTACGTGGGCCTCTCACTGTTGTGGCCTCTCCCGTTGCGGAGCACAGGCTCCAGACGCTCAGGCTCAGCGGCCATGGCTCACAGGCCCAGCCGCTCCGCGGCATGTGGGATCCTCCCGGACCGGGTCACGAACCCGTGTCCCCTGCATCGGCAGGCGGACTCCCAACCACTGCGCCACCAGGGAAGCCCAAACAGCATTTTTCTTGTGCTCTGTTCATGCTCAATTCTGTTCTTGTGTTTTCCCATCCTGTTCCCTCTCTCTGGAATATACCACCCTATAACCACATATCCATGTCGTTTCCATCCTTTGCTTGACCAACCCCAGTGCACTGTTCTCTCAGCTGAGAGTAATTGCTTGCACTGAAATCTCATGGCATTTAGATGGTGGTCCTGTAGCTTGCACTACAGTTCTCTGGAGTATGAACCTCTCACCTCCCATGATAGACAATGAGATTCTTGAGAGAAGAGCCTGATTTACCGCTGCCTCTTCCTCACTGTCACACATCCAACTGGGACTCATACATATTGAATAAGTGGATGAATCAATTTCATTTCCCGACAGCACATCTTTGAAAGCATTGCGTTACTATTATATTGATTTTTTGGGTTTTCCAATGTAAAGTCATATGGGCTATGAAGCGACGGAAATATGAAATAAAACTCAAAATGAAATGTATAAAAAGTGTGACATAAACCTATATGAATAGCAAAACAGGCCACAAATAATCCTTTTCATGTTTTTAATAAGAAGAATGGAAATGAAAGAGATACCAGATGAAGTCAAAGATTCAATATTATAACATGTAGGAGAGAAAGAAGAGCTACTCACCTCTTTCTGATGTTCATTTTCTCTGTCCAGAAGAAATACCTTTATGTGGAAAGGCAGAAAGTTCAAGTGCATTAAAGCTAAGGTTTAAGGTTTAAGGTTTAAGGTTAGAGGTAGTCTAATACAGTGAGAAAAGCACTCAAGTTTAATAAAGAAACACCCATTCACATCCAGCTCTCCAGTATTCTATCTGGAGAACTTATACGATTCACCTGAACTAACTAGGTCAATTTCCATGCATAAAATATGCATTTCAACTGAAAACATATTTCAAGCATTCATGGAGAGGGTCAATAAAGATCATATTGGTGAATGTCCCTAGTAAGTTATAAAACCCCAATGCAAGCGTGAGTGATTATTACTGAAGCAAGAGCTACATTCAAATCAGTTATGGGTTGGAAATATTTTCTTAACAGAATTAAAAATAAATCTGGGTGATTTAGTCTTAAGAGATAATATTGTACAGCACGATGACTATAGTTAATATTATTATATTGTATACTAGAAATTTGCTGAGAGATTTCAGATATTCTCACCACATATATACACAAATGGCAACTATGTAGAGTGGTGGATGTGTTCATTAACTTGACTGTAGTAACCATTCTACTATGTGTGTGCATATCAAACCATCATGTCATACCTAAAATATACACAATTTTTATTTTAAAAAGTTAAAGAAAGAACAAGTGTCCTAGTAGCTAGAGCTGGGTGTGTAGAGAGATTAAAAATAACAAAAACTACATTTCTTAATAACTTATAGTGACGGTAGAGAATCCTAACCTTTGAGTTTACATAAGGCTTGATCTCAAGTTGCAAAGATTCTATTTCAGTAATTCTGTGGGACTCATGAATCTTTATGTCCAGCAAGTTTTCTGAATGAGGCTGATGCTGGTCATCTAAGATCCATGGACCCCATTTAAAGAAGAGATGCTTTATAGATTTGTTCATGGAAATAATAGCCATATATGGAAATGATACAATCTGCTGAGGCATCTGTGATTGCTCATTTCATCATCTTGTGCTATTTTTTCAGGTGCTGGAAGAATAAAAACAAATTCTGATGATGAAACAGTTTTTAAAATACAACCAATCCCTGGCTTTTTATCCCAGATGGTAAAACAAGGCCTACAATACATTTCTAAATTTTTATACATGATCATCATGCCCTCCAAACTGTATACCAAAATAAATTTAAAATAAAGAGCTAATGCAAAAAGCAAAAAAAAAAAAGAATTTCAAAGTTTAAAGAAAATGATATATAGTGGAGAAAAATATCCATAGATTTTACTATATTAAATGTTTTCATACAATAAAAATTGTGTGAATCTGTTAAATGATAAACCATAAGCCTGGAAAATATGTATAATATATATGAAAGATTGGGTGCAAATATGTCCAAAGATATGAATAACTTTTATGAGTAGATGGAAATTTGTGCAAACAGAAGAAAAAAAATTGGGGGAAATACAAGGATAGACATTTTTTAAGAAATACAAATGTCAAAAAGCATAAGAAAAATGTTCATTCTCATTAATAACATTTGATCTTCTGAGAGGTGCTACAGAACATAATAAAATCCATATTGGAATCTTCAGTCTTTTCCTCTTCTTGGATACACTTAGCACAGTTTGGAAGACGAGAATCAAACAAGCTTTCAACAGTTGGTATCATCTGAGGTGAGTCCTGAAAGGTCGATAGAAGTCAGTGAGATGAGGACAAACTTTCCAGGCAAGAGCAGATGCACTGCAGAATGAAATTCTTTGAAAGAAGCATATAAATGCATGTGGTCTAGGATCGTTGGAGTGTGAAGTGCAGGTAGAAGTGCCTGATACTGAAGCTGAGAGGTAAGCCAGGTTATTATAAAAAAGTCCTGAATAGCATACTAAGGATCTGGACTTGTAATGTAGGTGGGAAGACATTAAAACAAAAAACAAATGGAAAAGAAAAACAAAACAGAACAGAGCAAAAGCAAGGGGTTGGAAAATACCTGACCATCTATGAATATTTCTATCTTTACTTCTTTATCCCTTTATCCATTTGTGCATTAAAAGTTCATTAAGAACTAACAAGGTGCCTCATAATTTTCATAATTTATGAGTCTAATGGTGTATTTGTTCAATGCCCTTCTATTTTTTTGTTTGTTTCGCCCCCCCCTCAGTGAAAGTCATCATTGTTAGAATAGCTTCCATAATCCGACTCAAACTCAAATGAAAAGGGAATCAGATAAATCTGAATTTATAATTTATATTATTTATTATAATTTAAATTATTTATTCATAATTTGTCTTATTTATAATCAGATAAACTTGAATTAGGTGTAGACAGAAGATAAGGGGTTATTGGTTTAAGTTTTATTTCACTTTAGTCTTAGAAGTTACATCACCACTATGGAATGAAAGGTATCTCCCCACCCACAAAGCACCCCTTGAACCAAACAGCCCCCTCTCCCTCCTCCCTCAAATCTCTGGCCTATAGATATTTATCATCCAGGAAGGAAGAATTTAGTAATCAACCCATTGCTTTTAAGGATAAAGGGAAAATTCCTTATGAGCATGGAGGCCTCGTAAGACTGTCCTAGTATTCTGTAGTGGAAAATTCTACTTCCAGGATGAAGAGTAATATGGATGACTCTTGGGTTACCCCCATCTTATAAGAAAATATTTGCAGGTGGAAATAAAATTGCTGAGAACTAAAAAATGTAATTCCTGCCACTGGCACCATGATCCAAGCTAAACATGGAGACATGGAGGCTATGGAGTCAGTTTCCCATGAGGACTAGGCTGGAAAACCTGAGTCCCTAAGAGAGCTAAGTGACATTCAATAGTGACATTCTGCAAAAACTACAAGTAACCCAATCAAAAAATGGGAGGTGTGGATGATTCAACATTGGGTGTGTTAATTTCCTAGGACTGTTCTAACAAATTTCCACAATATGGGTGACTTAAAGCAACAGAAAAGTATTTTCTCAAGTTCCGGAGGCTGGAAGTACAGCATCAGAGTGTCAGCAGGGCCATGCTCTCCCTCAAGGCTTGAGGGAGAATCTGTCTGTTGGCTAAAATTAATGCACAACCTAGAAGTTGAGAGTTATGTTTTATTCAGTGAACTTTCTCAGGACTTCAAGCCTGGGAGGCAACCTCTCAGATAGCATGGAGGGACTGTTACGAAGAGGTAAAGGAGGAGTCATGATATACAGGAGTTTTGCAACAAAGACCAGGTTGTTAGAACATCCAAAGATGAGTCAATTAAAGAAAACCAGATAACTTCAAGTTAATGATTTTACAACTTTTTTTATGTATGGGAAGATGCAAGAGTCTGGGATCATTGAAATAATTCCTTTGATATGCACCTCAGCTATCTGGGGCCAGTATCCCATTCTTTCCCATCCTGAGTCCCCTCAGGATGCAGGGTTTTGGGTGGCTGCAGTGGCTGTGGGCTTGGCAGTGGGCAGCCCAGGTGTCTCCGTCCTGAGTCCCCTCAGGGTGCACCATCAGGGTGACTGTAGTGGCTGATGGATGTAGCATCCTTTGTTTACTGATATGGCAGCCAGCATTTTTAGTCCACATGTCCAATGCCTTTCTCTTATCTTCCAGTGGTCCCTAGTAATCCTTGAAGTTCCTTGTTTGGTAAACTCATCACTCTCCAATCTCTGTCTCTATTGTTACATCACATGGTGTTCTCCCTGTGTGTCTCTTCCTCACTTTATATAAGTACACCAGTTATTGTGGATTAAGAGCACATCCTACTCCAGTATGACCTCTTCTTAACTTGGTTACATCAGTAGAGACCCTTTTCCCAAATAAGGTCACATACACAGGTACCTGAGGTGAGGACTTAAACATATTTGGGTGGAATACGATTCAAGTCAAAACATCAGAAATTATTTATCTTCTGGATGAAAGCCAATATGTTCTTGTTTGACCTATGTGTACCTCATGGGTTCATTGGTAGCCCCTATTAGGGGGGATTCCAGAGGGAGTGAGACATATGCACAGTCAATATGGTAGGCAGGGGCTTAGGTCAGATTTAGTGCAACTGAGAGAAATAGAGATTGAATTTTTACTCTGTGTGTTATAAAGAAGTCATAGTGATTACAACAAGAGGTGAAGTCAGGGGGTTATTCTCCACCATTGTAAATGACAACCTAGAGAAGTGAAGTCAGGGGGTAATTCTCCACCATTGTAAATGACAAACTATCTCCTGTTAATGTGCAGTATTGACTCCCTGAGTTCTGGGGAGTAACGCAATGGTGTGGCTATCAACGGACACCCCACCTTGAGTTGTTTCTTAGAACTAGACAAAAGCTCAGAAGACCTGGGTTCTCTTCTGCCACTTACTAGGGGTTTTACCTCAGGGTAGTCACTTAATTTCTCCATGTCTTAATTTCATCAGCTAAACTGTAGGTCTAAAATTGCCTATCCTGCCTAGTCTAGCCATTGGGTTGTAGTGATGCTCAGTGAAGATAATCCATGGTAAAGTCCAATGTAAAATTTAAAACACTATGAGAATGCTTAAAAATTTTACACATTTTGGGTGTTTTTTCCCTTACAGCTTATTCCAAAAATAACTTGAGAACATAATAATTATTTTTTCAACTAGAAATATGACTTGTTTTGAGATGTTATTCTACTCCAGCTAAATCATCATTAAGTTGTTAAGCCCAAATGCTGTCCCTTAAATCTTGACCCAGGATAATGATGAGAAAACCTGTGGCACAATAATAATGATGACGACGACGATGATGATGATGGTGATAAAGTTCATGTGAGACTCACCCCTGTGTCCTTAAGTCCATCAGCATAATGCTATAAATAGCTTTCAACATAGCTGACACATTCTAAAATGCAAATACCTAGTTATTTAAACATAGTCACGATTAATAAATCTCACCCCAGTGCCAGGAAAGAGATAAGGCTGCATTTGGTCTCCTAGATGATTCATAATAGCCAAAGACGTGAAGGTGGCAGTGCCAAAGTCAGTTTTTGTAATGATATAGCTGTGATTTTGAATTGCATGCATTTCAAAGCAAGTTTTAAAATTCTGAACTCCTAGAATATTTTCTACAAACTTCTACTTCATTGCACATGTAAATCTTGCTCACAATACATTTCTTAATGCTTAATTTAAAAAAAATATGGATTATTACAGATCAATATTATGGATTATAGAATGTATGTATAATAATATAGACCACCAATTCAGAAACTTTCTAAATGATTATTAGACTTTAAAAAACAATTTGGCCAAGGGAAATGATATACTAAGTTAATGAATCCCTAATGTTAAATACATTTTTCTTCCTGTAACCAAGCTAGGCTATGGAATTTTAGTTTTTAAATGTACTACCAATTGTATTTTGCTAGAAAATTTAAAACTTTTCTCCATTTTAAAGTTGTAAATAAGGCTGGAGTGAAGTTTTGTTTTTATGCTGTGTTTGGCTAAAATGATTGAGCTAGTATCAAAAATGTACTTTCAAGCTTTTGCTTTTTTTTTTTTGGTATGATTGGAAACGATTTGTGTAGCATGTAAATAATTTGTTACTTAAATGTTTGAAAGCACTTACCTGTAAAATGCTGCCTAAAATAGACATATTTTGAGGTAATTTTTGACAGTCTTAAATTGTCTCCTTTTCATTGATCTGTTCAATTTTTCTACTGTTTTGAATCAATTTACATAATTAATATCTTGCTGAAAATTATGCATTTTCTTGAGATTTTCAAATTTATTAGCATAGATTTGAATCCACTTATACTTTAAACACCTTCTGTGTCTATTGTTATATTCATTTTGTCACCTCTAATGTTTGAGTACTCTTTCATTATTCTTGATTAAAGTTTCCATAATCTATATTCTGGCTCAAAGCCATGTTTTTATCTTTTCTTAATTTTTATTGTTTTTATTCCTTTCCTAGAAATCTAGGAAATTTACTCATTTTTTTTTCTTTTACTACTTCACTATTATTAACTATTCAATCTGCTATCCACTGCAGCAATTATCACTTTCCATGAGTTTAAAATCATTTTGACAAAAATGCTTTCTTTTCCATCTAAAGTTTCCTAATTTCATACTATGCCTTCCATATAACTATTTTTTTGAGTTTTATAGTTGAGTTAAAAAATACATAGACTTCTTATGTTATAATACTGATGAGTATAGAAAATATAGTTACTTCATATTCTGTAAAAGATGTGAATGTTTTCATGAATCTCCAACTGCTGGTAGCAAAAGAAATAAAATCACTGAATATTAGTCCAATACAATAAATATAGTGTGATTTATCATTACTGGACATTTAAGTAAAATGACTAATCTTTCAAGTTTCTAACCATGTTTTCTTCTCTTCTCCAAGATGGCACCTGGATTATGAGCATGCTTATGTGATCAGAATAGTGAACTTCTTCATCCACACAGTACCCTCCAATTTCTTCTAATTTCTGTACAAAGAAACTGAGTCTGTTGCTTGTTCAGGTGACCACTGAGCTACAACCTGCCCAGTCCCCAGAGTTTTGCTCCAGAAGATGGTGACTGGCTTAGCTCAACATGTGGTCCTACTCTCTGTGTAGAATTTACTGATGGCAGGTGTGTGTGTGCCAGCTTACAATAAAAAAATCTAAATTGGAAGTGACCTCCAAAAACAGTATGACACTTGCCTTGCTGAATTAGAAGTTTTCTATAGTATCTGTTCTTAGTTATTTTTTTTTTCAGAATATATTTGGGGGAATGTCATTGTTATAGTTGTATGTTAAATATATGTATACATGTTTTTTCTCTACTATCTTACCTTCACACAGCTATGCTTTCTTTTGAAAATAGTACAGTTATGCCAACAGTGATAGCATATTGATAATAGGGTTGCTAATTTTCTCTGCCCACACACAACCCTCTTACCTTTAATAGCTCAATTTCTCCTTTATGGGAGAGACCTCATTCTCTGTTGTGAGGGAAGCATGAAGTCATCCGTATTCTCTTCTCTCTGGCCTGAGGATGGGTACTTGAATAAAACTGACTAAAAATAAGAGGGCTCCATTCTCTTACCCACAGGAATTTTTACAGGTATGGATCTATAACCCATTGCAGGTGGATGTTAGGAACCATTATGACATTGAAGAAAGACATAAACTGGGGCTTCATGGAATCATTTCCCAAGACAAATGGAAAAATCTATCTGCAGAAGATAAAAGGTAACCCACAAAGAAAATAAAGATGCACAACAATGAAAGACAATTCAGTGAGTCTTGGTACTATTAATAATATTTGAGCTCCCATCACGACCATGCCCCACCATAGATTTGGTACTAAAATCAAATCTGCCTATGGTTTTTTCAATTGCATGCTAATTACATCATTTTTTTGCATTAAGATACTTTTCATTGGGTTTCCAGCACTAATAACTAAAAGAGTTCTCACAAATAAGGTTTTTTATATTTAAATCATGTAGAATAATATAAGAAGGAAAACTATGATCAAATTTAATGTCCTTTTCAAATATTTCATTGAACTGGTTGTAAAGTCTGGAAATGAATTTGGATTGAGGAGGAAGGGCAACTTGGAACACAGACCTTCAGCTCTTTATTCAAGTATTGTCTTTGTCTGCTTGATAGAGCAGCCAGGAATCAGTGTGCTTTTACCATTTGCCTCATGTGAGTGGCCTCATTAGGAGCCAGCAAAGAAGATGTCTTTGCTGGAGGCCAGGTAGCAATGAGGCTGCCCGTGCCAATTAAACCTTGTGAAGAAGGTTCCACTGCAGACTCATTATCAGTATGGCTCCAGCAGTAAGACTCCTCAATTAAGAACAATATGCTCCCCACCATTTGTCCTATCCTCAGCCCTCTTTCTTGGTCATGTAAATCTTTACAAGGATCTATTCTTCTTGTTGCCCACACACTGACTTTTGTACAATTGGGTGTTTGGGGGCAGGACCTTTACTCATTTGTGTTCCCTCTTCACTATAATTTTAACAATTTAAGTTTTAAGACTATGGAGAGAGTTCTTTACAGTTGTACAGTACTGGTGCATGTTTCTGATGATTTTTATATTCCATTATTCATTTCAAGGAGCAATTGGGAAAAAAAAAAAAAAAGGTGAAGACCAAATCAACTGTATTCACTTCTTTGCTTTGCTTGGAAGTCCCCTGGAGCATTTTGAAGAAGAAAATCTTTGAAAACACTTATAGCTCCTTTCATAATTATTTGCCTATTCAGCTTTTCTACCAGTTATTGAAACAATTGGGGCAATTTATATGTTCTGAGGAAAAAAAAAAAGATCTTTTTCATTGGGATTGTCAAATTTAACAACAAAGAGTTATACATTTTATTTGCCAATGATATTCAGATCTCCACACTATCTATTGTTATATCCCTTTCTTATTTCTCATTTTCCAAAAGTCTCTTGTTTTAGTTTTGTGTATCCAATCAGTCAAACCGTACCTGATTCATTTAATTTTACTAAGAATCAGCTCTTGAATTTATTTTTTGATCGATATGTTTGTACATTTTATTTTCCATTTTTATTTATTTTGATTAACTTTACTCTGTTTACTTTTACATTTCTAAGTCTAAAATTAGGTTCTGGATTCCTCCACTTTTAGTTTTTGTATAATCACATCTTTTAAAGTCAGCATTTTTTGGCTAGTACAGCCATGAATCTACTTTATTCAATGATTAGCAAATACTGGATCACTTACATCATGCCAGCCTCTGGCTAGACATTGGAGTTAAAATGGTAAAAAAAATAAATAAATAAATAAAATGGTTTATTTTTTATGAAAGTCATAAATAAAATGATAAATGAATAGTTACAAATTGTTAGAAATGTGAAGGAACTAAAAAGTATACTATGAATACAGGCAGGTTTCTAATTTAGATAGAGCTGTCTTTAAATTATAATAGGCAGAGGGGAAGTCCTGGCCAAAGACTTACCATGAGAAGGAACTTCCACAATAGAGGACTTAAGATCAGTGGAGCAGGAGATAAATGAGCAAGGGTGGGTTTGCATGAGATGAAATAGGATATATATGTTAATTCACGGGACCTTCAGTCCTTCTGTGGAACCTTCCAACTGTCCTCATCATCACCCTTTATTTTCAACTCCAATATATCTTCCATCATTCTCAAAAGAGGGACATCATTTCTTATATTCCCAGAGAAACACAGAGATGCCAGACAAGACTCCTTGCTAGTACAAAGCAAATACCTTTGTCACTCTCTTCCTTTCACAAAGGAGGAAATGGAATGTGTGCAATGCCCATTCCATGTTTTCATATCCCACCTCCTAGGAACTCATGTCATTACTTTTAGGATCATTTTTCTCTATCCTTCAATATCCCCTCTCTACTTCCTCTTTCCCTTCCTAGCTAAATCTACTAGTTTCCCTCATATAAACCTTTCTTCAAGTTCTCATTTTCTCCAGCTATTGACTTAGCCTCCTTCATCCCCTTCAGAGATAAGCTTTGTTTTAATAAAGCATTTTAGTATTGATACTTTGTTAAAACTATCTTTTGCATGTTTGCAGTATCCCCCTTGTTGTTAAAATTATTGGGAAATTTTTAGACCTTCACTTACTTCACAGATTGGACCGATACCTCTTTCTTCAAACACACCCCTCACTCAGCATCTAGAACGATGAGGATTTTCTATACATTGCTTGGTTTCTCTTAGTTTATCTTCATAGTGATTTTCTCATTAATACCTTCCTCTAGCTGTTAGAACCAAGTCTAAACTTCCTTAGGATGTTGGCCAAGGAGGTATCATCTATATTCTCTCCAGCTTCCTCCGTCACTGCTCCCATTCCAAAACCTAAATTTCAGATACTCCAAGTCATTTCAGTTCTAAGGGTCCTTGCTCTTCCTTACTTCTAGTTTTATGAATTATTTTACCCCTACTCCGAGAATGCTCTCTCCTAAACCAAACCACAACTATCTCCCATCTGTCTGCTAACTCCTGTATTTCCTCCAAGTCTCATCTTCCAACCCTGCTTCCCCTTGATTGCCCCTTCTCTGTGCTCTCAGAACACGTGCACGCTCCTCATCATTGCACCTACAACACATATTGATTAACCAGATTTACAAGTTAACGCAATTGCAGCATAGTGCAGAAGTCGTTTCTAAGAGCAAGATGGTTGCAGTGATGGAGGAAAGAAGCTCACAGAAACAGAAAAAAAAAAAAAAAACTATTTCCCAGCTGAATTTTTAAGTTAAAATTAAAACCCTGAAATCCCACCAGCAAATCTCCTTAGAGAGCCATTTTTAGAAATTAACTATATCTTAATTCAAATGATATTTAAAGTACATGTAAGTTCTTACAGCATTTCATCTTTTAAAATGGAAGAAACAATCACTTTCAAATGGCTGAAATGACAAGTAATTCAAGGCTGTTTTGTTAACGAATTGTGAAGGAAACTGGTAAGTTGTTAAGGATGCAGAAAATGACACGAATAGGTGTTTATTTCACAGATAATACTGCCAACACTAAAAATACTATGTTATTCCAGAAGCACAAAGAACTCAGTTACACACACACACACACACACACACACACACACACACGTGTACCTATAAAATTCCACTATCTGTCAAGGCTGAAACTCAGACTGATACAATTAGAATCTCTGGGAGGGTGCATCAAGCATCAGTATTTTTTTTAATTCTCCAGTGATTCTCATGTTAAGTTAAGGTTGACAGCTACTGTGTAAAAGTTCTTAAACTGGACTTTACAGACCCCCAAAGGGTTTGTGACTTTAAATAGGAGAAGAAAAAAAAAAAAAAACTCTTTTTTTTAAAATAGTAAAATTTCTAAGGGAAATTTAGCTTGCCCTTTTATTACGAACCCAGACAGCTAACCACAGGAGCACGCACATTGCTTTGCTACCTAATTTATATTGATAGATAAGGTCAAATCACATTATACAAATTATGCAGGTATCTCAAGATTTTTATTCTCATTGCTACTCTGCTATTATGTTATTTATTATACCCACCACTAGATATTGCTATTTCATACTTTAAGAAGTACATATTCTGCTGTCTATATTGCTTTTATGTTAATATTTTGATAATTATATTTAACATACATTCAATAACCTTACTATCTTAAGTGTTTACTTAGTTCTAACATTATTTTGAGAAAGAAAGGGGTCTATAGTCTTCTCTAGACACCCAAGATCCAGATAAAAAAACATGTTCAGAACCCCTGGTCTGGAGCCCTTTCCTTTTCCAGGTGGTCCTTGTTCACAGACAGCCTTGAAATGGCCAGACCTTCTCCATCAGCAGAGTCATCTCCAATCACATGGTAGTCATCACTCTTGTTAGCCCAGGATTTTATGCTTTGGATTTACTGAAAGCATTAATTTCAGTTTTGTCTCTAGATATTTTTGTTAAGCCTTAGTGTCTTGAATCTTTAGTCGTTTTCTGTTTTTTTATTACTGCATACCAAATGGTGAGATATGTCCAGGATATATCAACTTTAATGGCCTGTGTTGGTTTTATTTTCAATGTTATTTATAAGTTCAAAGCAAATATATTTTCAGGAATGCTTACTTGGTACTACATTACCAAAACTATGTTCCACAGGGCTTTACTAGCCCAAGGATGCAAATGGAAAAACAATAAAATTTGAAACCTACTTTGAACTAAAAGGTAATGTACTTTCACAGGCTGGTAGTAATATTGCTTTAACGATATTTTCCTGTATGTTCAGCAGATCGAACAAAATATGTTTTACCAATTTTAATTCTGTAAGAAAAGCCTTACTTTCAGTGCAACTGCAGAACACATCAGTGTGGGAGTTTTCTGATGCTAGGTTAGACAAGGTTTCCATCCTTCAGGAGGAGCTGTGGTACTCTTCACAATCATTTCCTTGGACCACCTACTACTTGCCAATATTCCTGGGCTTGATTTACTCTTCAACTTCCTCATGAACATTGACTCACCTTCTTGGCTACGCTCAGATGTGGTGTTTCTTCTCCTCATCTAGGAGTTGATAGCAACCTGTCCCCAATTTCCTTTTATAAAAGTAATAATGTTTAATTTAAGAATTCTAATGAATTATTAGTATCTTAGTGGATAAGAGTTAATAAATATTAATTAGGATTGAAAATATCTAAACCAATTTCTTAAGATGGTCCTTACAGAATACCATGAAAACATACTGAAATAAATTCTATATTTGAGCATACTTTCATCATAATTCATTCCCTGACTTTCTCTTTAAAACTAAAAAATAAGTGATAGTTTCTTGTCACCTATCATAAGAAAATTAAGGACAGGATGAAGTCATCATGTGCATCTTAAATGAATGATGCTGTATTTATTCTGCCCACATCCAATCCACTTAAGAGCAAGGATATTAACTAGTAAAGATATGGTAGGGGTACCATTTAGGTATAGACTAGCATCAAATTACAAACTAATTACAATTTGATTCACTAGCTTCTCTTCTTCCTTCTTTCTTTAGTAATACTCCAGTGTTTTAGATTCTGTAAAAAACTGAATTCTTATTAGGCCCTGGAGAAATGGGAAGGAGGGATGATAAAATCACTCTAATTTACCATTATTGTTTTTATTGCTATGATAATTAACTTTATGTGCCAAGTTAGCTAGACCACAGTATATAGATATTTGCTGAAACATTATTATAGATATTTCTGTAAAGGTATCTTAAAAAGGAGCCTAATATTGAAATAAGTAGGTTTCAGTAAAGCAGATTACCCTTTACAATGTGGATGGATCTCATCCAATCAGTTGAAGGCCTGAATAGTAAAAGACTGATATACCAAAAGAAAGGGGGATTCTGTCCATAAACTGCCTTCAGACTCAAACTGTAGCACTAACTCTTCCCTGGGTCTCCAGCCTGTTGATCTACTCTGCAGATTCTGGACTCACCAGGCTTCACAATGGCATGAGCCAATTCCTTAAAATAAACCTCTCTCTCTCTTTAGCTCTCTCCCTCTCTCGCTCCCTCTCTCTCTCTGTGTATACACACACACACATGCACATATAGAAACATACATCCTATTGGTCTGTTTCTCTAGAGAACTTTAACTCATACACTTGGCACTATCTAAAATCCCATAAAGAAGATTATTTCATTAATAAAATTGAATGTGTGATAGTAGGTGCATTTTATTACACTAGTTAAAATTGAGTGTATGTGAAATGAAATAAGATAGACACAGAAAGACACAGATTGCATGATATCAGTTACATGTAAAATCTAAAAAGAAGTCAGACTTAGAGAAACAGAAATTAGAATGCTGGTTGCCAGGGGCTGGAGGTTAAGTAGGAGAGATAGGCAGATGTTAGTCAAAGAATACAAACTTTTAGTTACAAAATGAATTTGCTCTGGAGGGCTAACATACAGCATGGTAACTATAGTTAATAATAATATATTGTATACTTGACAGTTGTTCTTAATTGTCCTCACCCCCCCCACACACACACAATGGTTACTATATGAGGTGATGAATATATTAATTAGCTTGATGGGGATAATTATTATACAAGGTATACTTTTATCAAAACAGCACACTGTATACCTTAAATGTATACAATTTTTGTCAATCACACCTCAAGAAAGATGGAAACTTAAAAAGCTGGAAAATGAAAAGGAAATAAAAATTATGTCTAGTTTGGTAATTAAGAAAAAGAGTCTCCAGAAATTACTATGGTATATCTTTATCCTCTCACTACCCCCTGCTCTGTGTAGTCCCCATTTAGAGATTTCTATTTCACTGGTCTGATAGTATCAGCCAACAATTTAATTATTCATTAAACAATCATTTATTGTGTGCCTCCTATGTGCAGGCTCTATTCTTACAGGTAGTAACACCATGAGATGAGGTCAGTCATTTTCTTGTGGAACTTATATTACGGTCACAGGCATAGATATTACACAAATAAAGAAGTAAGGAAAATAGACATAGAAACAATCTAAAGGTCAATTGATAGATGAATAGATAAAGAGTATGCAGTATATATATATATATATATATAAAAAAAAATATATATACAGTGGAATATTACTCAGGCATAAAAAAGAATAAAATAATGCCATTTGCAGCTACGTGGATGACCTAGAGATTATCATACTAGGCGAAGTAAGTAAGAAAAAGACAAATATCATATGATATCACTTATATGTGATAAAATATGACACAAATGAAACAGAAACAGACTTAACAGACATAGAGAACAGACTTGTGTTTGCCGAGGGGGAGGAGGTGCAGGGGAGGGATGAATCAGGAGTTTGATGTTAACAGATGCAAACTATTATATACAAAATGGATAAACAACAAGGTCCTATTGTATGGCAGGGGAACTATATTCAATATCCTGTGATAAACCATAATGGAAAAGAATATGAAAAATTATATGTATATATGTATGTATAACTGAATCACTTTGCTGTACACCAGAAACTAACACAACATTGTAAATCAACTATATTTCAATAAAAAGAAGAAGTAAAGAAAATAATTATAAATGATGGTATTTAAAAAGACATAAGCAGGATCCCAGGAGACAGAAAAATATAAGAATACTTTAAACTGTTTTTTCGGGGAAGTTTTCTTTAATAGAAGGAGATGAGAACTGCTTACAGAGGCCACAAAAGTCCAGTCAGGAGCAGAGCCAAAGGAAGAACATTCCAGGCACTGAGAAGAGAAAGTACAAAGCACCTGAGATAAGGCAGAGCTTGGCATACCTAATATTCTAGTGAAAGTTTATGAATGAAGGAAGGAGGCAGTAGTTCAAGATACAGGACATTCTGGAGCATGTTGTGTGAAGCAACTGAAGGATATAAAGCCCAGGAGAGTTGAAGATCTAATATGTTATTTCAAAATTACTTTTGCTGTATGGATAACACACTGGAGGAAGGTAGGAATGTGGGGGGTGGGGGTCGGTCAGTTAGTTGACTGTAGCAGTAGCTCAAGCAAGAGATAATGGTGATCTAAAGTTTGGTATTGGGAGTGGATCTTTATATGGGACTGTTATTCTACAAAGTGCAAAAACTGTCTCTGAGTGTCCCAGAAATGCCCCAACAGATGTGATGTTTAATGCTTAGAAGTAGTGGCATATCCAGAGAAAATAGCCTTAAAGTCCCAGGAGAGAAAAGAAGAGCAGACCGGGAGGTGCACCGGGGTTTTCTTGATCCAATTCACTTTAAGGAATTCAGGTACAAAATTAACTGAAGTGTGTCATAAATTTGCAATCTGACTATGATATCTGAGAGGTGGCCTGATGAGATAATCTGTATCGGCTCAGAATATTTTAGCTAAAAAAAAGTGTGCCGGAAAACTTGATTACAACGGCTTAAACAAAGAGATAATTATTGTTCTCATGTAAAATGAAATTCAGAGGTAGGTGGCCATTGGGTGGGGTCAGTAGCCCAGCAATATTAGAGCCAATGTACTCTTTGCCTTTCTCTTATGGTCGTGATATGGTTGTTGTAGCTCCAGCCAACATATCTGCAATATCTGTCTTCAAAACATGAAAAGGGAGAAAGTGAAGATGTAGACTATTGCCTATCTCACTTGCAAAATTGGTGCCAATCTGCCAATGCCTTAATGCAAAGATGCTTGGGAAGGGATCTTAGTCTTTATACCTTTTGTCATAGAGCTTGTAAGGGAGAAAGAGGTTGGAGAAACAGCAGACTTACAGATGTCAAACTTGACTTGAGGTTTTATTCTAAGTTAATAGTCCCAATATTGTTGCACTGTGTTTTTATTATATGTCACTACATAAATTAGAAAAAGTTAAAATTTAAATACAGATGGGCCTAGTAACAAATTATGGTTCAAATTATGCAACTTTTTGATCTTTTTCAAGAGATACATCCTCTAGACTTTGGTTTCCTACTTTATGCATTTTTATAATAAAGAATAAAAGATGATGTTTATCAAGGACCTAGCAACCTATCTATTACTTGATAAATGATAGTTCCATTTTTCTCTTCCATGTATCTATATACATCCCTAGCACCCTGTTTCTATTTTATAAAGCAAGTTAGAGTGTAAATGTAATAAAAAAAAAAAAACAGTAAATGACTCAAGCTTAAACTTGGATGAAACCAAGTCTTTCTGCATGTGTTTCTCAGTCTGTAAAATGATGAAGTTAGTCTGGATTGTTCCTTCAATTAACTGCAATACTTAGATTTACCTATTTCTAGGTTATATATTTCAAGACAAAACAAAATAAAAAACACATTTATTAAATCTTAGGGGTGTTGTATCTGGTCATCTGGGTGGAGCAGATTACAATATGGGGCAGTGAATTTGATCCTGAATTTCTCGCATATAAAGCAAAAAGGAAAATATGTTGTTTGAATGTACTGAAAGAGAAAAAAGTTCACTTTGTCTTTGGATACACTTTTTTTTTTTACTGGAACTAAATCCAAGTTGTAAGATATTCTACGAGTCCTTGAGCCAAAGTCACTGAGAAACAGAGTGGACAATATCTTTGAATGTATTTTTACACAACATCAGAATGCAGTTCAAGTGACTGGATCTTAGAGAAAGTATCTCTAGAGACATAGGGAATTACCAGTAAATTTTAATGGAATAAAAGCAATCGTGTGTTGGCCTGCAATAATGTGACCCAGATACTCTCCTGAAGCATGGTTCAATACACTGATAGCCTAGCTTAATACAGAAATAAAAATAGATGCAGTTTCTTAAAGAAAGGGAAATAGCATTTGCCCTGAGCTATTCACCAAAACTAAGAAAGATATTAGACAATTAAATCATCCTTTCTATAAATTCCTTCCTTAATTCAAGGTGATATTATGAGGTTTTTGAAATCCTTTTTAAGCTGACTTAGCATCTCTCATATTCATTCAGTTTATAAAAGAATATTATTATCAACTATGCCTAACAAATTAGATTCCCTAGATGTAATGGGGAAATTCCTAAAAACACACAAGTTACCAAAACTGACTCAAGAAGAAATAGAATGTTTGAATAGACTTATTACAAAGTCTTAATATTACAGTGATTGAATGAGTAATCAAAACATTTCAACAAGGAGAAGTTCAGGATCAGATGGCTTCAGTGGTAAATTTTACCAAATATTTAAAGAAGAATTATTAGTAATCCTTCCCAAACTCCTCCACAAAATAGTAGAGGAGAGAATACTTCTAACTCATTTTATAAGACAAATATTACTATGATAACAAAACCAGACAAAGACAATAGAAGACAAAAAAATAATAAAGACCAATATCCATTATGAATATAGATGAAAAAATTCCTCAGCAAAATATTAGCAACCCAAATGCAAGTGTATTAAAAAGGTTATACACCAAAAAAAAAAATTATACACCATGACTAAATGGAATTTATCCCAGGAATGTAAGTAATGAATGTAAATAAGTAAGCATAGGAAAATCAACTAATGTCATGTACCACAAAAATAGAACAAAGTGGGGGGAAGCACATGATCTTCTCAAATGACAGAAAGAGCATCTGACAAAAGCCCACACTCTTCCTTGATGAAAAACTAGGGATCTCCCCCAAAATGAAAAATATCCATGGCTAATATCATATTTACAGGTGAAATACTGAAAGCTGTTTTTCCTAAGATGAAGAATAATACAAGGGTGTTTTGTCACTGCTATTCAATATTGTTCTGTATGTTTTAACCAGAAAAATTTATAGAAGGAAAGAAAGAGAGAAGGAGGGAGGGAGGAAAGGGGGGAAAGAGAGAAAAGGAGAGAGAGAGAAAGAATCTAGCTATAATAAAAAACATACTGAAACTAACGTGTCATCAAGCATATGGAGAGATTAGAACCCACATATATTGCTGGTGGAAATCTAAACAGTTGTATCCTCTGTGGAAAACTGTCTTGTGGTTTCTCAAAACATTAAACATAAAATTACCATATGACCCAGCCATTGCACTCCTAGGTATATACCCTGAAGAATTAAAAATAGGTATTCCAATAAATATATGTACACACATGTTCATAGCAACACTATTCACAAGAGCCAAAAGGTAGAAACAATCCAATATCCATCAATTAATGAATGGATAAACAAATTATTTTATATATATGTGTGTGTGTGTATATATATATATGAAATATCATTTACAAATGAAAAGGAATCAAATATTGATAATGTGCTACAACATGGATGAATGTTGGGGAAAAATATGCTAAGAGGAAGAAGCCAACACAAGAGGTCATGTATTGTATAATTCCATTTATATGAAATGTTATTTTAAAAAAATTTTTACTGGAGTCTAGTTGATTTACAAGTTTGTGTTAGTTTCTGCTGTATGGAAAAATGAATCACTTATACATATACATATTGATATATCCACACTTTTTTAGCTTCTTTTCCCATATAGGTCATTACAGAGTACTGAGTAGAGTTCACTGGGATATATAGTAGGTCCTTATTAGTTATCTATTCTACATACAGTAGTGTGTATATGTCAATCCCAATCTCTCAATTTATCTCTCCCCTGCTTTCCCCCCCAGTAACCATAGGATTGTTTTCTGTATCTGTGACTCTATTTGTAACAGGTAAATCCATAGCGACAGAGAGAAGATTTATGGTTCTAAGGGATTGTATAAAGTAGGAAATGGGATAACTGCTTTATGGGTATGAGCATTCCTTTGGGGGTGATGAAAATGTTTTCAAACGTTCAGAATTAGATAGAAGTAGTGGTCATATAATATTGTGACTGTACTAAAGTCTACTGAATTGTTCATTTCAAAATGGCTAATTTTATGTCCTATGAATTTTACCTTGACATTTTTTAAAAAATGGACAAAGGATTTGAATATATATTTCTCCAATGAAGATATATAAGTGGCAAATAAGCATTTGAAATAAAATTAGTTGTTATGGAAAAGCAAATCAAAACTACAATGAGGAATCACTTCACACCCATTAGTTTGTGTATAATAAAAAGACAATTTTAAGTGTTGGCAAGTTTGTGGAGATTTTAGAACCTTCATGCTTCATTGATGATAATGTAAAATTGTATAGTCTTTCTGAAAAACAATTGGTTGTTTTCCAAAAATATATAGAGATACCACATGACCCAGAAAATCCAGTCCAAGCATAAACTCAAGATACCTGAAAACATAAAATGTACCCACAAGACAACTTATCCACATAACAACTTATACAGAAAGGTTCATAGCAGAATTGTTGATAATAGCCAACAACTGGAAACAATGTAAATGTCTATCAACTGATGAATAAATAAACAAAATATGTGTATTCATGCAATGGAATATTATTTAGCCATGGATGAACTTTGAAAATAGCATACTAAGTGAAAGAAGCCAGACACAAGGTAATGCATTTCTTCATTCTATCTATATTAACTGTCTAAAATAGGCAAATCCGTAGTGACAGAATGCAGATGTATGATTTCCAAGGGTTGTGGGGGAGAGACAAATGCAGAGTGCCTGCCAGTGCGTAGGAGGGTTCTTTTTGGGGTGATGAAAATATTTCGATATTATATAGTGGTGGTGGCTGCAAAAGACTTGTGAAACAAGAGGCCACTGGGTTGTACACTTTCTGAGGGTAAATACTGTGGCATGTATATTTTAATTCAATAAAGTCTCAACAAGTTAAAGTTCTTCATTAAATCTCCCTCACTCCCCCCAAATCCTCTCCATCATTACAGTTTAATAATGTTGAGCAGAAAGACAGATTTTAAAAATTCACAAGCTACTTAATCCCTGGTGAAATTCTCACAAACCCCAAGTAAGCTAGTATAGTCTGATTCAAACCTCCTTTCTATTCTGACTCTGATGATTAGTAGAATTCAATATTTGTGTCCATATACATAGTATTACGTGTGTGGTGATTTACCTAACTACAAGTACTGAGACTTTACCATAATAATAACAATTCAGTGAAACAATTATGCCACTGATACAGGGAGAAATCCCTTGCTTCCTTCCATAGATCCACACGGTTCCTTGCCGACCACCCTTTCCTTCCTTCTCCTCCAGTCTGTTGGTTGGGGCTATTAGGTTCCTGATGACCCCTACTTATTCCCTGGTTCTGGGTTCTTTTTATCTCTAATCAGTTACTTCAATAGGTGATAAAAACAAACAAACAAAAACCACACACACGATGGTAGGAGAGTCACACAGAACTCTGCTGAAATCTCAGCTCAGACCCAGCTAGGTGAGCTCAGTAAAAGCATTTAAATGTCTCTGTTACTTAGTAAAAATACCCACCTCATAGACTTGGGATAAAACCAAACGAAATGTGTTTGATCCCTATCAGAGTGTCTGGCATACAGAATACTTCTCATGCCCTACATTTACCTAGCTGCATTCAGGGCAACACACCCAAATCCATGACATGGCCAAATCCACAAAACCTGCATTATTCCTCATTGTAGTATGGAAAATAATACTAGAGTATAAAACTATGAGAAAACCTCTACCTTGACCAGGCGGATACAGGACTATGACCAAATAAAGCTTGCTCATTCTTCCTGAGGGCACCTCAGGGCAAGGGAAAAGCCACTAGAAAGGGTGGCTGCTGGGTTACCCAGACAATTGTGCAGGAACAGTTAATTCTCAAAGCTGCAGGGCTTGAGAAGAGGATGATATCAATTTAGCTTTGGGAATGCTGCCAGAACGAAGGTAGAAAACTGAAGTGAGTTGATGCTTTAATCTGATGAAAGATTTCCATCAGATTAAATTTTCATCTTCCAAATTTAGAACTAAGAACAGCATGCTATTTCTCTGAGTAGGCCTTAAAACAGTGTGAGTAAAATAAAATTTGCTCCACACGCTTGCCAGCATTCTAGTAGGTGTGAAATAGTATCCCATTTTGGATTTAATTTGCATTTTCCTGTTGACTAATTATGTTGAGCACTTTTTTATGTGCTTATTGGGCATTCCTATATCCTTTTGGGTGAAGTTCATTTTGAAGATGTTTGACCATTTTTATTGTGTTTTCTTTTTCTTTTTTATTTATATCAATTCTCTATATACCAAAGGAAGTCAATAGAAGTCTTTCAAAGAAATATACTATAATATCCTATCCTAGTCTGTGGTTTTCATTTCACTTTATTTTCTGCTTTAACACTTTTTAAATCATGATGAAATACATAACAACATTTACCATCTTTACTGTTTTTAACAGGTCAATGTTATTAGGTATATTCACATTGTTTTATAATCGATCTCTAGAAATTTTTCATGTTACAAATCTGAAACTACACTGATTAAACAACCACTCCTTATTTCCTACTTTCCCTGTCCCCTGGCTCTCACCATTCTACTCTGTTTCTATGAATCTGACTACTCTAGATAAATTTATGTAAGTGGAATTGTACTATATTTCTCTTTTTTGTAACTGGCTTATTTTACTTAGCATAATGTCCTCAAGTTTAAGCTGTTGTATCATGTGTTGTATTAAGTGTTGTATCATGGGTCATAATTTCCTTCCTCTTTAAGGCTGAAGAATATTTTATTGTATGTATATGTCACATTTTGTTTATTCATCTATCAGTGGACACTTGGATTGCTTCATCCTCTTGGCTACCATGAATAATGCTGCTCCGAACATGGCATGCAGATATCTCTCTCAGTCCTGCTTTCAATTCTTTTGGATATATACCTAGAAGTAGCCTTAGTGGATCATATGGTATCTCTATTTTAAATTTTTTGAGGACCCACCATGCTATTTTCCATAGCAGTTGCAACATTTTTCATTTCCACAAACAGGAACCATTCTTGTCAACCCTTGTTATTTTCTGGTTTCATTTTTTGGTAGTAGCCATCCTGACAGGTATAAGGTGATATCTCATTGTGCTTTTTATTTGCATTCCCCTAATGACTAGCAATGTTGAACATCTTTTTACCTGCTTGTTAGACATTTGTATAACTTCTTTGGAGATATGTCTATTCAAGTCCTTTGTCCTATTTTTAATTGGATTATTCATTATTTTCTTGTTGTAGTTGAGTTGTAAGTTGTCTTTATATATTCTGGTTATTAACCTCTTATCAGATAAATGATTTGCAAACATTTCCTCCCACTTCTTATGTTTCCTGTTCATTCTGTTGATTATGTCCTTGATGAACAGAAGATTCTAATTTTGATGTACTCAAAATTATCTATTTTTACTTTGGTTGCCTCTGCTTTTAGTGCTATATTTAAGAAACCATTGCCAAATGTAATACCATAAAGATTTTCATATGTTGTCTTCTAAGAGTCTTATAGTTTCAGCTTTTATGTTTAGGTCTATGATCTATTTTGAATTAATATCTGTAGATAGTGTAAGATAAAGAGTCCTACTTCATTCTTCTGAATGTGGATATCTAGTTTTACAACACTATTTGTTGAAACTGTTCTTTCCATCATTGGAAAAGATAATTCGACCATACATGTGAGGGTTTATTTCTTACCTCTCTATTCTATTCCATTGGTTTATATATGTGTCTTGATACTAGTACCATATGTTTGATCACTGTATCTTTATAATAAATTTTGAAATCAGGAAATGTAAAACCTCCAACTTTGTTCTTCTTTTCCAAAATTGTCTTGTCTATTCGTAGTCTTTCAAAATTCGATGTGAATTTTAGGATGAATTTTCTTTTTTTGCAAAAAGTGCCTTCAAGATTTTGATAGGAATTTCATTAAATCTCTAGATAATTTTGGATAGTATTGACATCTCAATAATTTTAAGTCTTTTAATCTATCAGCACTTGATGACTTTCTTTTTGTGTGTGTGTCTTCTTTAATTTCTTTCAGTGACGTTTCATAGTTTTAAGTGTACAAATCTTTCATCTCCTTGGTTAAGTTTATTCAAAAATATTTTATTCTTTTTGATGCTCTTGTAATTTTCTTTGTGATTGTTCAATGTTAAGGTGTAAAAACACAACTGACTTTTGTATGTCAATTCTATATCCTGTAACTTGACAGAATTCATTTATTAGTTCTAAAAGTTGTGTGTGTGTGTGTTTGTGTGTGTGTGTGTAATCTTTAGTGTTTCTAGTTATAAGATTGTGTCATCTACAAAGAAAGTTTTACTACTTTGTTTCTAATTTGGATGACTTTTATCTTTTTTATATCTAATTACTCTGGCTAAGACTTTCGATACTATATTGAATAGAATGGGTATAAGTAGGTATCCTTGTCTTGTTCCAGATATTAGAGGGAAAGCTTTCAGTCTTTTACCATTGAGTATGATGTTAACAATGGGAATTTTTTTCTTTTTCACCTTTTAAAAATATGTCATATTTTAGAACCATTTTAGATTCACAGCAATATTGAACTGAATGTACAGAGATTTTCCATATATCCCCTGCCCCAATACATGGATAGCCTCCCCCATTATCACATACCCCACTGTTGTGGTACAGTTGTTTCAACTGATGTATGTAGTCAGGATGCAAAACTGTTCCAGCATGATAAGAATCCCTTGTGTTGTTTACTTCTGATCACACATGCCCCTTCTCACCCAATTCAATCTCAATCCTAAATCCTGGCAGCAGGATTTCCATTTCTTGGCTACATCAAGATAACACTGTGTGTAACAATAGTCCATTCCTTTTTCTTGACAATATGTCCTATTTTTCTTCTTCCTCATATATCTACTAATTTTTATTGTTTACTGAATACTGTGGGAACACATTTTAGATACTTTTACTTCTGTTATCTTCCTCTGAAGTGTTAATATGTGTAAAAGAAAGCAGTAAAATTACAAGATGATAACCTTGAGCTTGAACTTATAGAAGTTTGAATTTCAGCTCTGTTAAGGCAAATCAGTGTGAAGTCCAAGGTGTTTTTCATGCCCTTCTAACTAGGAGGGACTAAATTTCAAACTGTTACCCACAGCATTAGTTGGCAGTAACCAAACCTCCTTCTCATGTTTCTCTGGCTTTTGACTGTTGTATATCATGGTGCTCCCATGCCACTGAATCCCCTCTGCACCCTCACCCAGCATGCTTTCAGAGCTCAATGTTCAGCCAAGGACTTGGGAGATTTTTCTGTATGCAATTTTGTGATTACCCCACTGCGCCATCTTTATTTTGTTTCCACCCCAATTTTCATTCTCTCACCTCTTATCTCCATCCTGTTAATGCAAGACAATAACACTGTGTACTTGTGCTTAGTCTCTTGTTACCCCCTTATTATGGGGGCATGAAGCAAAACTATATGAACATGGATGTCAATGAGGGGGCTTCCCTTCTTTCAAGAAAATGACTTATTCCTGTTTCTGTCTACCTGTGTGCATTCTCTACTACTTTAGAATAGTTTTAAAAATATTTTTCTAGCATTTATAATTCTGTGTGTGGGTGATTTATTTTGGTAAAACCTACTCTGCTATTATCAAAATTGGAATTCTAAAAACTGTGTATTCTAAATCATACAAGCAAAGCCTTTTGTCATTAAAAGTTTAAAAACTGTATAAAGCAAGAAAAAAATGTACTCTAATTCCACCTCCTGAAGACATTTCATTATTTATACATATATGAAACAATTTTAGTTCTGAAAAGACTTCAGAGATTTTCAACCTAAATCTCTACTCCTATAGAAGATTAAGTAGAGAATGAAGTCCTGAAAATATGGACAAACTTATCAAATTACACATAGTAAGTGGAAGAACAGAGACTGAATACAAGCTTTCGAACTACCAATTTAGTGCTCAGTATACTATTCTACATTTTTTTTTTTTTTTTTTGCAGTACGCGGGCCTCTCACTGTTGTGGCCTCTCCCGTTGTGGCACACAGGCTCTGGACGCTCAGGCTCAGCGGTCATGGCTCATGGGCCCAGCCGCTCCATGGCACGTGGGATCTTCCCGGACTGGGGCACGAACCCGTGACCCCTGCATCAGCAGGTGGACTCTCAACCACTGTGCCACCAGGGAAGCCCTATTCTACATTTTGTTACTGGTCTAATCCCTTCTACCACACAGGTGATACAGTATATGGGATCTCACAGAATCCTATGTATTCAGTTTTGTTTAATTTCATAACATATTCAGTATGGTTAGGAGAATGGAACATTCTAAAGTAATTTCAAATAATTTTTCATAACTCTCCCTGAAAAGGTGGTTACTATTGATATTTATCAGTTGAGTATGAGAAAGATCAGAATATCTGAGAGAAGTGAAGACAAGGGAGGTCATAAAAAGTGAGCCCCTATTTTCTCTTCTGCCCTGTCCACATAAAGCCTTTCTTATCCAAGAATAAGGACAACGCCATTGGTATTTCAGGACTGTAATACAGAATTATAGAGATTATACCAAAGAGTTTATTACAAATTAACAAAAGTGAAAAAGATGTTCAAAGATGAAAAAGGTTGAAATAATTATACCAGCTCTGATAGTAGAAGCTGGCATAAGGAACCAGACTTGTAGTACATTTGTTTTTCTTTTCTTTTTCTTTAATATATATTTGACATTTTCACCTCATTTCTGTTTAAAATTCACAGTATAGAGTGGTTCTGAATGTTGCGATAATTTCTAAAACTAATACTTCTCTCATTTATTTTAGCTTACTCAGATTCATGACTGTCTCTTTTTGATATCTTTTATTTAACCTTCTTTCTGCTTTCATGGATTCAGTATTAACAGAATTTTCAGTATATTTGAGGATAGCCTATTTCCGTTAATAGAAGAATGGCTAAAAATAATTTTAAAGATAACAATAGAAGCTAGCATTTGTAAACCTATGTGGTGGCCTTCTCTAAGTATTATTTTAGTAAATAATTTCAAGAATCTTATATGGTTGTCATAATAACATCCTGAGTTTTTGAAACATTTTTATTAGAGTATAATTGCTTTACAATGTTGTGTTAGTTTCTGCTGTATATCATTCTGATTTTTTAAATGAGGGAGTTAAAGCAGAGTGGAATCTAAAAGTTCCCAAGGTCAAATTGCTAGTTAGTGAAAAAGTTGAAATACAAATCCGGGACTTTCTGACTCCAAAGCCAATGAACTTAACATATGCTGCCGTTGTGTGCAACCTTAAAACAAAACTCCCAAAGACTTTAAATATGTCAGTGTTTTGTCCTGGCTGATACACATTTCCCTGGTGATGATCAAGAATCTCTAATCTCTTGGATGATGGCAGGATCTCCCAGGATAGACTTCATTGAAGAACTTGAGACAATCCAAAGTGAATGCCTCCTGGCAGACACGCAGATCAATACTCTCTTAGATAACTTCTCTAAGGTAATCAGTCATACTGGATTGATGCTCCCTTGGTAGAAGTGTCCATTCAGTGATTTGGCTAGGTCATCATTGTTGTTCCTTGTAGCCTTGATATTCGGTGATATTTTAAATTGCAGTGCATTGAATGTGAAGAACAGCTAGTCTCCTGGTTTAATATTTCCAAACAAATCAACTCAAACACATCACCCAGTGGAAGCATAGGCAGTAAATCAGAGGATAATAGGAAAGAAGTCCGAGTATCTGTCCCTTTTCTTTTGTCTCCAGGTGCCATCTCTGCCAGTACCTCTGTTCCCTGTAATTTCAGCACCCACTCCATAGACAAAGCCATGAATGCCGAGCTCTGATAACATTGTCTTCTCCCATGCCTCTATCCTGAGAGGTGGTAACTTCTTTCCTAATCTCTAGGCTGCCTTACCACTCCCTGTGCAATTCATTCACCCAGGTATCCAACTGCATGTATCGAATTCCCTCTGCTTGAACCTAGTATAGATTTTGATGACCTGAGATTTTTTTGGTGCACATTGCAATTGGTTAGAAGCTTTTATGTGTGGAGGTGACGCATTGTTTAACTGCCTGAAAGGTGGACTATATGGTATCCAGATGGCCAGAAAAGAGACTAGGTGAGATGTAGTTGACAGATCTGGAAGGCTGAGCAAGAGTGACACCTTTGGCTTTTCCCAGATAGACTTGTTTTACACACACTTTCCTGACAAAGCCAGTAAGTATTTATTTTACTCTTGAAGGTGCCCCTGTTTAGACGACAAATCATATGGTCACCCTATTGATGCTAAGTGAAGTCCTTAGTGATTGTTGTGAGATGGAGATTCTAGACTCAGGTATGAGCCCAGCAGAGGACACCAGACTGAAAGAGCTGAATGATAATTTATATGTACAACAGTGCTAGTTAGGTGTGGTTGGTGCCCAAATGACAAAAGGCTACAGAAGGGATGAGCATAATGGACCAAATAGCAGTGAAGCAAAGGAAAGAATTCAGCAGAGCAAGAGAAGTGGAGAACTGGCTAGTTCTGTGAGCCAAGCTTAGCCTCAATAGAAAGCAGAGACATGGAAGAGGGGTAACATGATCATAACTCTGTACTCACACCCTGAGTAGGGAAAGTTTAACTGGAGACACCATAGGGCCTTCTGGGGAGGAGAGACCTAGTGACAATATTTTGAGTAGTCTAGACTACCACTGATCAATCAACCTTTGTGAATGGATCAACATGGAAGGGCTGCTAATATTGAGGTGAGATGGGAATTCGCACAGAAGACAGGTTACATTTTAAAGGCCAGGTCTACCCTCTTGGGCTTTTTTTTTTTTGGCAGCCTCTGCCCTGAATAAGAATGGCTTTTACATTTCAGCTGCCAATAAGTTGAGTATTTATTCCATCTTCCCAACCAAATATTTTACTTTATTTTATTGCAGTACGCGGGCCTCTCACTGTTGTGGCCTCTCCTGTTGCGGAGTACAGGCTCCGGACGCGCAGGCTCAACAGCCATGGCTCACGGGCCCAGCCGCTCTGCGGCATGTGGGATCTTCCCAGACCGGGGCACGAACCCGTGTCCCCTGCATCGGCAGGCGGACTCTCAACCACTGCACCCCCAGGGAAGCCCCCAAATATTATTTTTTAAAACACTGAACTATGACAGGAAAAGAGAGCTTTTAAAATGGATGATTAAGTCCCAGAATTTTAGGAAGGTTAGAAAGTCATTTAAAAGTTTCTTCAGAATTATTCATCTATCCCTTTAAAATATTGATCAGTCTGCAGTTTCCTTTGCCAACTGCAGCTCTGTTTCAACAGAAGCACAAATTTATGGGCACTTGCATTAATAATCCACAAATTCCCTCTTCCAGAATCCATACAATCCTCACCCTTTCCTTCTCCCTCCCTCTCTTCCCTTCTACCTTCCTTCCCTCCCTCCATAAACAATGTGGTACCTATGATATATCTCACCTGGTACGGTGACAATTATGAGGATAAATTAAACAATAATCTATAACCTCACAATGCCACAATCTGAAGACATGTAAAAAATTGTGTTAAATAATTAAAGCACCAAAAAAGATATGCAGTAACATAGACATGGGAAAATGTTATAAAATTACAAAAATAAAAAAGACAGAGGGGTGCTAGAAACTCACATATCTTTATAGACTCTAGCCCTGTGCAAAGGCCATGTTTTGTTGTTGTTATTTGGAACGTTAAGTATTTACCTTCACATCCTTAAAAGATAAGTAGTATTTTTCCTATTCCATAGACAGAAAAACAAGGAGCAGTAAGACTAATTTTCCAAAGATTGAATGGAAATAAGTGGCAAAGCTCGAGCATGATCTTCGGCTACCTTTTATACAGGTAACTGTGGGCAACAAAAAATGGATTTAGAGGAGAGGTAAGGACTTAGCTAGGTCTTGATTATTATCAGGTGAACAGAAAGGTAGCAACATTAAGTCTTATTACATTGTAGTGTGTACTAGAGTGGGGTTATCTATGCTTTATTGAGCTGATGATTTAATAAGTAGTAGGATGCCGTAGTAAACTGCTGCTGTTAAGAGACAAATGACTTTTGCATTTTTATAGTTTCCAGTCACTACACTGTCGACAGAGCACTCCAGGAAAGCGCAGGGGAGCTTTCAGTCTCTTGGAGCCTTTCATAAACTCTCCTCTAAGTGCATCTTGTCTACTAGGACCCAGAGCACAATTGAAAGGAGGTAATTTATTTGCTGAAGCCCTGTTGCTATTTAGAGGAAGCTTAGTGCAAAACATCAAAATGAATCTCCAAAGTGCTCTCTCATTGTGTTTGTCTATTGTTCCAAAGTTAAAAGTTCCATTCAGAATTACAAGTCACGAGTACCACAGGGAATACCTGTAAGCATCTTTGTTGTAAAGTGATTGTATAATCCTTGATTCCCAACTACAGTAATTATAGTTTAAATTGAGCACCATTTTAAGATTAAAACTTAGTGAAATAAAGATGTAATAACATTTAAAAATAATAGTGCTCATGAATGGAACAAGAATGAGTTATGGTGTTTGAAAAAAAAGGTGGGGAGGAGGTAGGTGGAGACTGGGGAAGGGTTTTAGTAATGGAACTTTGTATGGATATTTGGTTTGGTACTATGTGATGCAGGTTTGGGGCACCACCTCCTGGGCCTCCTAGGTTTGCCAGCTTTCTCTGTAAAGGGCCAGGTAGTAAATATCTTAGGCTTTGTGGACAGATAGTCTCTGTGACAACTGCTCATCCCTGCTGTTCTAGCAAAAAAAGCCTCCACAGACAATACTTAACCAATGGGTGTGGTTATTTTTCAATATTTCAATAAAACATTAGTTACAAAAACAGGCCCTAGGTTGCTGATGCTTGCCCCAGGCTATTTCAGACTTCATCTGATGTGTGTCTTTTAGCCATCTACACTCTTACATACACCTCTCCCACACTGATTCTAGGTTTGATCGTCTGACATAATTTGTCCAGTGGGAATTCAGCCAATGTGTCATTAGCAGAGGCTTACTAACTACCTGTGCATTGGGACTTGCTGTCCTAGAACTTACCTGTTAAGTATTAAGAAGCCCATGTTAGGCTACTGAATAATGAGAGATAAGGTGGATATAGATGCCCAGACAAAGCCACATCAAGCCTAAACCAGTAAAGCTTCCAGATGATGATAGCTGCATGAGTGAACCCAGAAAAGACCAGAAGGATAAAGGCCCATCTGAGATCAGCCAACCCACTGAAATGTGAGAAACAAACCACTGGGTTTTGGGGTGGCTTTATGGAGTAGTAAATAGCTGATAAAATAACTTCAACCAGTTATTATCATGACGTTTAATGATAATCTTTATACAGGTATTTAGTATGATATTTGAAATCAACAGACCCGGGTTTGAATTTGAGGGTTTACCACCACTATATGGTTTGAACTATAGTAAGGCAGAGACCTTTCTCCCTCTCACTTTGCTCATCTGTAAACTAGCTATATGAACAGCACATGGTGTTGTTATCTGCCTTCTAGTCATCTTTAGTATTTCTCTTGACCTGGACCAGAAAATGTACTAGGTGCTTTACATTTGATGTAACAAAGTCTCAAAATTAGCCCTTATAAATGAGAATTGAGATATATAGATATTAGATATATTCTATCTATCAACTTTTAAATATTGGCAAATACTGCTGTACTTCCTTTCAAACTGGTTGCACCAGTTTACATTATAGCCAAAATGTAAGATTATCTACTCATTTTCCCTCTAGATCATATACTTTTTGGAAATACTCCATACTGATAAGTAAAAAATGGCACACTGAAGTTTCAGTTTGCATTTCTTTAATTGAATTAACATCCCTTAACATGTTTATATGACATTTTCATATATTTTTCAGTAACTTTATGTTTGAGGTCCTCAATACGCTTTGTTATAGGGCTGCTTAAAAAACTTTTCAATAGATTTTAAAGGAAATTAAACTTGCTATGGACTGAATTGTTGTGTCTCCTCGAAATTCATATGTTGAAGCTATAACTCCCAATGTGATAGCAATTGGACATGGGGACTTTGGAAGGTAATTAGGTTTTGATGAGGCTATGAGGATGGGGCCCTCATGATGGGATTAATGCCTTTATAAGAAGAGACGCTAGAGAGTTGTCTCTGTCTCTCTCACTAAGTGCACGCATGCACTGAGGAAAGTCCATGTAAAGACATAGTGAGAAGGTGGCCTTCTGTAAGCCAGGATGGGACCTCTCACCAGCAACTGAATTGGCTGGCACCTTGATCTTGGACTACTAGTTTCCATAAGTATGAGAAATACATTTCTGTTGTTTAAGCTACCCAGTCTATTGTATTTTGTTATGATAACCTGAACTAACACAGTTATATATGTGGCAAACAATTTCCCCGTTCTAATGTTTGTGTTCGACTTGATGTACATTATTTGGACAAGGATAATATTTTATATTTTGATGTAATCAAATTTAGCAAAATGTTCATTCTTGCATTTGGGCCCTTATGATCACAGAGGCCTCTTCTCTTTTTCTGATTTTCATTATTATAATCATGATGTTTCATAGGTGATGGAAGCAGAATTGCTAACAATTAGAAAGCAGGAATGTTATTTTACATAATCTTTTAATTCTTAAATATATCCTGTAAGAAAAAAGCCCTTGTAGTTAAAGTTTACAACTGGTAATTACAAAAGATATTTTAGCATAACCAAAGTTTTTCATAATTGTTTTAATTTTAAATGATATTTTTAATAATTGTTTTATTTTTTCTCTTAGATTTTTATTGTTTCATTAAGTTTTACCTATTGTATTCATTGGAGTAGTATTTTTTTTTATGTAAGCCATAAGGAAAGAATAAGACATATTAGGATTCTAATATTTAGTTTGAGGATTTTTTTTTTTAGCCATCCTCCTCACCTCCCTATGTCAGGTAGCTGCTCATTGTTTCAATGGTATTCATTCTTTTCTCCACTTCTCTTGCTCACTTAGAAATGTTTTAGAACTCAATATTCTATCTAATGGTCTGTTTCTCATTGACTGAAATGTAAAATCCAACTAATTGCTGAAGTTTCATCACACATTTTGTCTTCTCTCGCCATTTTTCTCCTCCAAACTTTAAAATGTTAATGTCACATATAGATTTTTCCATATGAACTTTAAAATCAAATCACCTATGTTCGGAAAAGGAAAAATAATTATTTTTCTTTTTTATTGTATTGTGTTATGTTCACTGCTTAGTTTTGAAAGAAATATCATTTAAACAATTCCAACTTTTCCCATCCAGTAGCAAAATATGTTCTTCCATTCACTCTTGTCTCCTTTTACGTTCCTCAGTAGAGTCCTAAATTTTATTCCTGTGTTTTGTGAATCCCTAAAGTTCCAGAGTTATTTAATTGTTGGTTCCTGTTGCTTTTGTTGAAATGTGATCTTTGTCTTCTATTTTCTAAATGTTTATTGCTTATAGAAAAGGACACCACTGAGTTAGTATATTCTTTGTTTGCCAGCCACCTTGGTCAGTATACTTATAATTACTAATATTTTTGACTTAAAATAATTAAAACTTAATTATTCCTATTTCCTTTCAACGTAGTGAACCTGCTGCCTTCTCACTCAGGGGTGAGCACTTGAATTCTGGAATGAGATGGGCTGTGCTCATAACCGTAGTTTTACAACTTGAGTTTCTTAACTTCTCTATGGTTCAGTTTTCTCATCTGTTCAAAAAGGGGTTAATGACAGTACTTGCTTCATAGAGTTGCTAGAGGACCAGATGAGTTAATGCTCATACTGTGTTTAGATCAATGCTGCACATACAATAAAGACTCAATAGGTGCCGTCTCTCTGTGTTGTCTCAGGAACTAAATCCTTAATATCACAGCAATAGCAATGCATACTCTGGCTTGCCTTGAAGGGAAGTTTAAAGGCTATAGGATGTGATCTGAATATAAGTGCTTTTCAAATTTGAACTATTATTCGAATGCAAGAAACTGTAAACAACCAACTCACAAATACATTTATTCTATCAACTAGCATTTACTGTGTGTTGGTAGAAATAGACAAGGTCTAGAACCGAGATTCTTATCTGTTAAGAAGGTGTTATTCATTTTAGTGAAGGCTTTGTTAGAGTTAAATCCAGAGGAGAGATTAAGATTGCTGACTGGGAATTCTTTCTCTATATAGTGCCAGACAAAAATATTAATGATGCTTTCCTTTGCAAATACACCAATTGGCCCCTTCATGCAATCTGGTTGTGTACACAGAGCTGGGAAGAAACATGCATTGCTAATAATAGCTAAGAGGGATTAAATACATATCTCGTGCCAGATACTCTTCTAATCATTTTATATTCACTAAGTTATCTATTTTACACAAAATTTAGTAAGTGTTGGCGATAATATTATCTTTACTTTACATATAAGGAAACCATATCAGAGGTTTAAGTAAATTACCAGGCTTACATAGCTGGAGGGCAGGGACCCTCTGAACCCTGGGTCTGTACTCTTATTAAACAATTCTCTAGACTGTGACAGGCTGGTGTATGGCTTTTCTGCCTCCATTTCAGAAGCCATTTCTCCTTTTCCCTTTAGTAACTTAGTTTCTATGCTATCTATTCTGAATATGAGTATTTGGTCTTTGAGAATGATCTGGCATCAGTTATTTATACCTAAATATCAATTGCAACCTGGCAACTGTTTCCAGGAAGAAAGTAAAGGAAAAGGAAACCAGCAACAAGTGAGCCTATAGCATCCATCTCATTCCCTCTTAGAAATAAGTGTTTCAAGTTTGTGTTATCACTGCAAATGAAGAAACTGAGACTCACAGCTAATGCCACTTGTTCAATGTCACAATTCTTTTGAGCTCTATGACCATGAATTATATTTAAGTCACTGAGACTTATTTTTTATGCAATGTTGAGCGTGGTGTTTGCAGTTAAAGAAATTCCCGGCACCAGTCTATGAAGGAAGGAATTTAGGTGGTAGAGATTTCTCCTTTGACTCTGAGGGAACAACAGAATAAGCTATCTTGGGTTAAATGGTCACTTCTACTTAGTTCCTAGAAAGAGCCACAAACAGCTCTGGCTGAATTTTTCAATATCCTGTCCTTTCTAACTCTGCCGTCAGGAAGCATGTGGTCCATTGACCTTATATTTGTGGTAAAAAAACAAGAGATGGGAAAAACACTGAACTAGGTTTTGGAAAAAGTGCACTCAAGACAAAATCTATCCCAATTGCCCCTGTAATCTTGAAATAGCACACACCATTAAAGAAAGCTTGTGAGTATTAAAGGACACAAGAAAAAATTGAAGTTGGGTACATTATAGTTGCAATTACTTGTGGAATTCTTCCTTACTAGGATTATCTAACTAAAATTGTATCAATTATTGTAAATGAGGTGCTTGGCAATAATAATGATGATAATAATATTTACAGAGGGTTTACTTTATGCCAAGCACTATTGTTAGTGCTTTATATTCATTAAATTGCACATTCCCAATGTCTTTATGAAGTAAATGCTATTATTATTATTCCTCATTTACAGATAAAGAAACTAAAACACAGAGAGGTTGGGTAATTGCCCCAAGGTCACACAGCCAGTAAGCTAGGATTTATACTCAGTCTTGTTTCAGAGCTAACCACGTCAGAAGTCATCCCTTTTTGAATGGCTTAAGTCTATTTTCTTGTTGTGATATTAAAGATGATGATGTGGTTTTGAACATTAGCATTTTTTGTAAACTTTCCAGGGGTCCTTGAACATAAAATATTTAGCTCAGTTAGGTCCAAGTTATCAATTATTTAATTCAGGTCCTCCCAATTTTTGTGCATTGTTTGGTCATTGACTTCAGTATGATAAAATGAATTTTCCTACTGCTGTTTTAAGTTTGTAAACTTTTCCTTGTATTTCTTGTTTTTTGCAATATATATTATAATGCACAATGATGATCATGCTTAAACATTTGTTAAATTCATAATCGGGTGTTATGCTATTATTTTACTTCATAGTGTCCTTTGTCTTTTTGAACTGAATTTACTGCAGTTAAAATCACATGATCCTTGCATTATTTGTGTTGCTTTATGTGTATGTGCCAATTATCTTATTGCAACTTCTTTGTATCTAGATGTATAATTTTTACACAAATTGTGCTTGCAGTTTTCATTTTTGAGAAGAACGTGATTTTTTTTTTAAACTGAGTCATAACTTAAACACCATATAACACACTGCTGTTAAGTCTACACGTTGATGAGTCAAGTATATACCCTTATGTAATCAAAACCTACATAAAACTATGAATTTCCATCACCCCAGAAGTGCCTTTGTGCCCCTCTCTCATCAATCAGACGTTTATATGACAACCACTGTTTTGGTTGGTATCCCCAAACATTAGTTTTGTGTATTCTTGAACTTCTATTGATGATGCTATTTAATAACATACACTTTATATTTTGCAAGTATGTTTTGCTTCTTTTTGCTCATCGAAACGTTTCTAAGTTCATCTATATAGCAGTGCATGTCAATACATAGTTTGTAATTTTGCAAGTTTTTAATCTTTTTTGCTGAATACAGTTCCATTGTATGAATATAACACCATTTTTAAAGGAATAATTCATTTGATGATAGACATTTGGGTTCTTTCCAGTTCTTGGTTATTATGATTATTCCTGCTAGGAACATTCTTATACAAGTTTTTTTGATTATGTGCTTTTATTTCTATTGAGAAATTACCTAAGAATGGATTTTTTGGGCTATAGGTAAGTACATGTTTAACACTATAAGAAATTGCCAAGCAATTTTTGAAAAGCGGTTATACTTTTTACCTTCTACAATCAATTCATGTGATTCAAGTTGTTCTATGTCTTAACCTAACGTTTGATATTGTCAGATTTTTGTTGTAGTTGTTGCTTTTTGCCACTCTACACATATGAGAGAGTTTCTTGCTATGTTTTTAATTTGCATTTTACTGATGCCTAAGCATGTTACATTTTTTTCATAGACTTATTGGACAGTATTAAATCATCTTATTGAGGGTTTACTCAAGTCTTTGGCCCATTTTTTTTTTCCACCTGGGTTGTATGCTGTGGTGTATCTGAAAGATATGCCACCAGATCCCTCTTTAAATGAGGACATCAGCTAGTTCAATGTCTGCTTCAGCTGCAGAGAGCCACCTGTCACAGCATACATCCTTCTCTAGGGCAGGCAACCTGCATCCAATGACTGATACAGGCAGAGGTTTGAAGGCCTGCCCAGTTTGGCTCAATGCAGCAAACCCTGATGGACCTTATAGGATTCTGAATTCCCCATAGGATTGGCTGGTGCCTTTTAGGCCTGCATCATGGGTTGACTTCTCTCTTTATCCAGTCCTTTCTTTTTCTTCCTTCCTTCCACAGATCCTTAATCTATAATTGCATCTTAAAATCTCTGTCTCAGCCTCTGCATCAGGAGAGCACCATCACAATCATTGGTACCAAGAGAGGCTTGAGAAATTAACTGTGAAGATAAAGTGTAGAGCAGAATTATCTGTCACCTAGCTAGTCATGAAGACTCATCATTGGTGGTTAGTGTAGCACAGAGTACACTAGGTAGTGTTGAATTGGGACTAGGCACCCAAGATTTAACAATCAGAGTAGCTCAGATCTGGAGAAGGGTAAACTGATGCAGGTCTGGTGCGCTAAAGTTAGAACTCTGGTTGGAAAACAATGGGGCTCTGACACTTGGGATGTTGACAATGGGTAGATGTTCCCTTATATTTTGAAAAGTGTAACATTTCTGACCCTGCAGAGTGGCTCACATTTCTCTATTAAAATCTAGCACACTCTTAGTGTAAGAAGATAAAGAAAAAGCTTCTCCCTCTAACATAATATGTACACTCCCCCTTAAGATCTACCCTTACACTCCTCCCGGCCACCAGGTAAACCCCAGCTAACAATAGGAAAGGCTATTGTAAAACTAGGTTTATTGATAGCAGTGGGGTCAAGACCTCAAAACAATAGAGTCCATATGGTGGCACTTTACTCTCAGAAACTGGGTAGATGTAATTATTATGAGTGACATCCAAGAGGCCTGACATACACACAGATTTATGAGGATATTTAATGCAACACATCTCTAAGGACAAAGTAAATGAGTAGCTAACAAGGATAATATTCAGCTTTTACCGTAGAAAAAATTATAAAGTAAGGTCCAGGAGGATGACGTCAGCTGTGTCAATTAAAAAAACAAATGTCATGCTCCTTTGCCAAATTTCTCTCCCTGAGCCAGTTTTAAGATATGGAACATAATGACTCAAGGAGAGTCTGGATCCCTGGAGGAGGGACCCTGCCACAGCATGGCAAGCGCAAGTAGTGATGATTCTCCCAGTCTTTCCCCAAAGGGACCTTCGGGCATGTATTCAAGTAACTGCACACTTGGGGAAAATGAATAGCAAAGCATTTCACAGACTGTTCGACACAGGGTTGGAGCTGAGGCCTGAGTGATGTCAAAACCTGGAAACCTGAAGCATCATCTTTCAGACTCCTCTGTTAGAAGGACATAAGGGAGGCAGGTAGTAAGTGAAATCTTAGTCAAAGTCAGTGTTGAGAATGGGTCACTGGGAATATACCCAGTATTTTATAGTAACAGAATATAACCTTTAAAAATTGTGAATCACTATGTTATACACCTGTAACTAAGTAATATTGTACAGTGACTATACGTCAGTTACAAAAGTGAATGGGTCACTGGGTCTATAACCCCACTCAGTGATCACTTTCCCAGTTCTTAAGTAGACAACTGAGATTGACATACTTGATAGCTGGTCACATTGGTCCCTTGGCTGATGGAAAAAGAGCTATGGTAGTAGAGAAGACCAAGTGGAACCATCTCAAACTTTACCTTCCTCCTCCCAGCCAAGAGAATGACTCAGAAACGTCACATCCTGGGTGAGATAGCTAAAATTAGTGCTAGCCTTAAGGACCTAAAGCATGCTTAGTAGTGGGCCCTGCCATTTACTCATGTAATTTATAAGTCTGGCTCCAGCATAAAGCAAATGTATCCTGGAGAATGACGGTAGAAATCTGTAAATGTTACTTAATAGGGCAGATAAGACTTTGAATGCATGATTAGGTTAGTAATGATCTTCCCTGTCTTGAAATATATTTGATGCACAATATTATGTTAGGTTACTAATGATCTTGAGATGGGAGATCACCGTAGGTTATACAAGTAGCCCCAAATTTAATCTCAATGATTCTTATAAGAGGGAAACAAGATGAGTTAGAGAGAGTTCGAGAAGGAGATGAAGTGACAGATTGAGGTGATGGCTTTGAACCCGGAGGAAGGGGCTACAAGACATGGAATACAGGGGGCCAGTAAAGGCTGAAAAAGACAAGAAAATGGATCCTCCTCTCAGAGGCTCCAGAAGGAACCGGCCATACCAACAAGTTGAATTTAGGCCAGTGAAACTGATTTCAGAGTTTTAAACTTTAGAATTGTAAAGAATAAATCTGTGCTGTTTTAAACCATTAATTTGTCTAATCTAATACAGTGAGATTTTTTGTTTAAGTTCATCACTTTAAAGATTATATTCCATTGTCTTCTAGATGCCATACGGTGAGAAGTCAGCCATCATTCATATCCTTATTCACTCAATGGGATACATCTTTTTTTTTTTTCTCTAGCTGTTTTTAAGATATTCTCTTCATTTTGGTTTTTAGCAGTTTGACTATGAAATGCCTTGGCATATATTTTTCTCTGTACTGATTCTGTTTAGCTTTCACTCATCTATGGGTTAGTGGTTTTAATGAGATTGAAAATACTTTTATCTAATATTTTTGGAAATATATTTTCCTGCCCCATTGTCTCTCTTTGCTCCTTATTGAACTCCAATTCCATATGTGTGACTCTGTTAGCTACTACCTTTTAACTCATTAAAGTTCTGCTCATTTTTCCAGTCATTTCCCTTCAGTTTGAATTATTTTGATTATCTTGACTTTCTTTTCATAATCCTTTCTTATACACTGTCCAAACTGTGGTTAATGACATTTTTGTTTTTAGTTATTGCACATTTTTAGTTCTAGGAGTTTCATTTGGTTAAGAATTTCTATATCACTGTGAATTTCCCCACATTTTACTGAAAATTCTTGACCATATTTTCTTATAAATGCTTTAAAATGTTTATCGTAGTTATTTTATAGTCCTTGTCTTCTAATTTCAACATCTGATACATGCTTAGGTCTGCTTTTATTGACTACTTTTATATTGACTATGGGTCATGTGTTTTTACTTTTCTGTATGCCTGGTGGTATTGTGTTCTGTACAGGTATTGTGAACTGTACATTGATAGATGTGGAGCATTTTATTTTTTCTTCATTTGTGAAGAGATTGATTTGGTTCTAACAATCAGTTAAATAATTGATGGATCATCTTGGTCCTGTGGCAACTTGGGTTTAAGCTTTGTGAGCTCTTGCTCTTAAATCATGGCACTTGTGGGTTTTCAGTGGAAAGTTCGATGGTTTTGTCAAGACTCCTCCCCACCAGAAAACTATTGCTAAGTCTATTCAGCTCTCTAGTATTCTTGTTATTGCTTTTAGCTGGATTCCTTGGATTCATTATGGGCACACATGCATTCCTGGAGTCTGATAAAAATTGAGATTAATTTAGATGCAGATTTTGGGGGACGGTCTTCTAAAGCACATCCTTTTCTGGTATATTTTCCTTAAATATCCAGAAGCTAGAGTAGTCCTGAGAATCTAACCTCTTAACCCTTATCCCATAAAGCTATTACTTTTTGCTTGAGCTCTGTTTTCCTTGAACATTCTTGACTTTGGCATACCCTCAGCGGGAAAGCCAGTTTAAGATTAAACAAAACCAAACAAAGACAGCCTTTATTAAGCCTATTCACCCTAGCTAAGAACCATGTTCTAACTTTCACCAGTGCACAAGTTAACACTGTCTTAGTTTGTATTGATAGTATCATCCAGAGCGTATACTACCAGCAAACTCCATTGACTCTCTTTCCCATCACTCAGCATCATACTTCCTTTAGCATACCATAGAGGGCCATTATAAATAATCTTCAGTTTCTTTGATCATTCCCCAACAGGAGCAGCCAAAACCCCATATCAGCCTGTGTTCTACATATCATATTTATGATCACATTCAAGAGGTCTGACTCATAATATGCATATGATCGAGCCAAAATTTTCCTTCTGTACAAAAATATTACATTTTCATAAAAATAGAATTTTATATAGAAACTCAGATCTGCATGGAGAGTGATGCAAAAATTTAGAAACCAATGTTTAATTTCTGTTTGTTTTGTTTCTGCCTGATTTCAGCAGCCATTTATGAGAGGTAATCTGTACTTTAATAGGCATAATAAATCATAGTAGTGATAAGAAATTTATATAAATAAAACTAGAGATATAGAGATATAAGTTACATATTTAACTTCTTAACTTTAAATGTAATAACAAGAATAATAGTAGGAATAGGAACAGCTACTGTTTATTGAGTGTTTATAGTGTCCTGTGTGTATTTCGTTTAATCCTCTTATTAAACATATGAGGTAGTGGAATCTATAAAAACATTAAAAGATTATTTATTACATTTCTTATAAAACAACAGCAGGAGATATTAGTTGCACACATTTTGTAGTCAATCCATCTAATATTTGTTGAATATACTGATCTCCGTGTACACAGGAAAGAATAAAACATTCCTGGTGGCGTCTAGAAGGAGACTGATACATAAACAAATACATTACAATAAAGTACAATTTACACACATGTGAAGATCTTCAGACAAAAACCCAAAAATGGTACAAAGATTTTGATTTTACTGAGAAAAAGAATTAGAATATTCACTGAATGCTTCCTGGAGTAGAAAAGTTTCATAGATCAGATCATGCTTCAAAACACATTCACTTTCTCCCTCACCCCTGACCTCCACGTTAGATGGAGTGTACTTCCTGGCCTCTTGCCGTTGAGTCTGGCTAACTTGATCTGCTTTGGCCAGTGGTTTTTAGCACAGGTAATCCAAAGAGAAGTGAAAATGAGCTCCTGACTTTCATCATGAAAAGAACATGTCTTTGCTAACCCCTGATTTAAAGAGGATGAGAGATGTGTGGCACAGAACCAAATCCAACGTGCATCTGGGAGGCAAGCCCAGCTTGTAGAGCCTGAATCAACTAAACCCTAGTGGACTGGCAAATGCATAGGAGACAAATAAATGCTCACAGTGTGTGCCAGGTATGGACTGAATGTTTGTGCCCCCTCAAAATTCATATGGTGAAGCCTTAATATCCAATGTGATGGTTTTTGGAGGTAGGACCTTTGTAATGTAATTAGAGTCAGTTTGGTCACAAAGGCAGGGACTTCAGGATGGGATTAACACCCTTATAAAAAGAGAAAGAGACACAAGATAGCTCTCAATATGTACGTACCAGGGAAAAGCCAGGTGAGGTCCTAAGATGATGGCCTTTTGCAAACAAAGAGGGCTCTCACTAGATACCAGATCTGCCAGCATATTTATCTTAGACTTCCCATCCTCCAGAACTCTGAGAAATCAATGTTTGTTAGTTAAGCCACTCAGCCTATGGCATTTTGTTATAGCAGCCCTAGCTAAGGTAATGCCAATTGATAGTTTTGTGGCTGTCTGTTTCATAGCAAAACCTGGCTGATAGGGTTAACCCGTAGATTAATCATCTTCTCCCAAAACATGTTTAATTTAATATACCTATTTTCTTGTAAAGGTATCAGCAGCACATTCATAATGCTTCTCATTCCATCCCCATTATTGTTTATGGGTTGAGATCATCCTCCTACTATGTAAATAACTTAACTCTTAGAATATACAATGATTCCTTTCTTCTTAGTGTGAGGAAAGATTAAAATAAAAAATTCTAGCCCAGATGTAGGGTTGCATGTGTTTGCATCTATAATAAGCAGGGGTAATAAAAATATGATAAAAAATATGTAAGGGTACATAATCAACAAACTATCTTCTTTTGAGTTAAATTAACTTATATAGAAAAGCTCAGCAACTGGCTCTTACAAGATCTGATCACTATGCGTGTGACTTTCAAGCTATCACCACCACCTAGTACAGAAAATACTTGAGAAAAAGAGGAAAAAATAACATTTTTCTAATGCAACTTATGTTTCTAGAGTGAACCCATGCTATTTTAAAATTCTTCATTCCAACAGATCTTTATTTTTCAAAAGGCAAAGAGAAGTGCCAAGGGAGATAATAAATGAACTTCCCTCCCTCCAACTCTCTTTTCCTGACCTTTATCAAAGGCCACTTTATTCTCCTTTCGGGAAGAAAAAATGATTCATATCATCTCCCTAAACCAGGAAAAAAACCTGAAGAAAGAACAAACAAAAAACCTGTCATCTGGTCATAAAACAATAATTAATTGCACTATTAAGTAACCTATACAAACTTGGGGGAAGTGGGGAAAAAATAGAGAAAAAATAGAAAAAAATCTCCTTGAGAAATATCCTCAAAGGACTGATGCTAATCAAAGCCTCTGTGATTCAAAGAAAGAAGAAAGCAATGCCTGGGGAAAGGCAGCCCATAAGGAGGCTTCTAGTACAGTACTCCAGTACAGTATTCCAAGGGGGTTGAAGGAAAATTTGTTTCAAGAATAGATTCTTTTGTACAGTGCATTTAGTTAATCAGATCACATGGATGCCTTGTAAATAAAATAAAGTTGGCTTGGGAAGTTCCTTAAAAAACTAAAAATAGAACTACCATAGGACCCAGCGATCCCACTACTGGGCATATACCCTGAGAAAACCATAATTAAAAAAGTGTCATGTACCACAATGTTCATTGCAGCTCTATTTACAACAGCCAGGACATGGAAGCAACCTAAGTGTCCATCGACAGATGAATGGATAAAGAAGATGTGGCACATATATACAATGGAATATTACTCAGCCATAAAAAGAAATGAAACTGAGTTATGTGTAGTGAGGTGGATGGACCTAGAGTCTGTCATACAGAGTGAAGTAAGTCAGAAAGAGAAAAACAAATACCATATGCTAACACATATATATGGAATCTAAAAAAAAAAATGTTTTTTAAGAAGCTAGGGGCAGGACAGGAATAAAAACGCAGACGTAGAGAATGGACTTGAGGACACAGGGAGGGGGAAGGGTAAGCTGGGACAAAGTGAGAGAGTGGCATGGACATATATACACTACCAAATGTAAAATAGATAGCTAGTGAGAAGCAGCAACATAGGACAGGGAGATCAGCTTGGTGCTTTTTTTTTTTTTTTTCAGCTTGGTGCTTTGTGACCACCTAGAGGGGTAGGATAAGGAGAGTGGGAGGGAGATACAAGAGGGAAGAGATATGGGGATATATGTATGTGTATAGCTGATTCACTTTGTTGTAAAGCAGAAAATAACACACCATTGTAAAGCAATTATACTCCAATAAAGACGTTAAAAAAATTAAAAAATAAAGTTGGCTTGGAGCAATGATTTATTTATTTATTTTTGCTTACGTAAGAGATTTGTTTTCAGCGTGAATAACAGAAGGGGTTCAGAAGGAAATGTGTGATTCAGTAGCTTGGAGAACATCACGCCTCTTCCTCGTGGTGCATATTCTTAGGTGAATTGTTCTGATTTCTGACCTAAGATTTGAGTAATATGACCACATAAGCACCTCTTGGTTTGACTTGGTTCTCAGAGAACATCCCAAGCATTTGAACAGGGTTTTATTGCTATCCTGTTCCCTATGTCAAAGTAGATCCAACTACTTGTGCAATATTGGCTTTTCGAGGTTTCTCAATGAAATCAAATAATAGTATTTTGATAGTTCAATGATACTGACATAGGGAATGCTCCAAATTTTAATATAAACCCATGCTTATTATGAAATGTCCATGAACACCATAAAATCCAAAGATTAAATCCCCTTGTAAGTTAAAGCCCAAGATTTCAAAATATCAAAAAATTAAAGCTCTAAATTAAATATCTTAGCCTTTTCACCTAAAGGTACAAAACAATTAAAGTCCTCTCCAGTTTCTTGTTTTGCTTATATTCAGCCAAACACGGGTTTTCTGATGGTTGGGCTGCCTCTTTCTGGAATGGCTATAGTTATTTCACAGTATAAGAATTTGTTTTAATTCAATGCCAAGTCATACTTTTAAAGTCAAATGAGGTTGCAACACATAGAAAATTATTGTGACACTAAAGTCCTGATCACATAATTTAAAAATAAGATGATCTCCAGAAACTAGAGCTGACTTGTACTTTCAGAACCCAGTATTTGGTATTGCTAAATATCTTTTCAAAGAATTAGTAGTATCTGTGCAAAGGAAAATAGAAAAAAGGTTTGTTTGTTAGTTTGTTTTGGTCTTTTACCCTTGTCAGGATGTTAGTCAATCTGTGTCAGGTTTCCAAAATTTATAAACTACAGTTACTAATTCACTTTTTAAAAATATCTCAATAGGAGGTTGATTTGGACAGAAAGCTCTTACCATATCTATATGGGGAAAGCCACTGAAGCATACTCTTTCTCTTAAAGTAGCTATGGGAAACTATGGCCCTGTAGGACAACCACCTGTTTGTGTAAATAAAGTTTTATTGAAACACATTCACATCCATTTATTTATGCATTGTAGTTACGTACTGTATTCAGAGACCTTATACTGTGGTATTACTTATTATCCAGCCCTTCACAAAAAGGTGTGCTGTGTTAATAGCATTAAAAATCTTATTGCTAAATTGAGAACATTTCAGTTTTAGGAAACCAGGTCACTGGGACAACAGCCCAGATCAGATACTTTTATCTCACATCAAGATTATTTAAAATTTAGCAGTTTCCATTTCCTTCCATGTTCTGTGTTTTTCAGATCTCATTTCTTCATTATGCCTAGACTCTGGCTAATGGCATAACGTCTACAATATTTGATGAGCTGTCCTAGGCCACGGGGGCAGCTATCAGTAACTCTGACTGTAGATAGCATTGGCCCATGAAACTGCCTCATCACAAGTGGATTTCAGTTGGGGAAGCTTGTACAGTAGATTCCTGTACTGAACCTGCTAGGCATGCTCATGAAGTGTGTGCCTTGAAGGGTCGATCAAAGAATAAATCTTCCAAACTCCCTTTAAGACACTGGCTGCCCTCTCTTTTTGGAAGTTCCAGGCATCAGGGAGTGTTTTTCTCCTGCTGCATCTTTGTTTTTTCCTTTGTTTATCATATTAGAATATCTTCTTTCATTTTACTTCCCCTTTGCTTACTGCCCACGGCATTTTTATTTTCACTATAGCCCTCAATTAATAAGCTCTAAGTCATCCAAATGAACCCATTGTTCAAATAGATCTTATCTACCAACCTGGGTTAGATAATACCACTAGGAGACGTTTTTCCATTAACTAAACATCTAACCCAGGCCTGGACAATTTATTATCATCCATCACAGCTTCCCATGAATAATTTTCATCTTTGCTTCCTGTTCTAATTTCATAAAGTCTTTAGGTCTAAGGATATGTCTGAATGTTCCCCTATAATACAAGAGTATCACTTAGAAGTCACCCCATAATTCTATGAGGATTCTAAACCAAAATTTCTGATTCTAAACTAAAATTATTCCTTATGTAATTCTCACCTTGCCCTAAATGAAGAGTGGAATCATGGGCAGTCATCCTAGTGCTGCTTACCAAATCCTGGTGCTAATAATTTAAAATGAGACCCTCATGAGTATTCTTGAGCAGAAGCAAAACTCAGCCTCCTATATCTTCTAAGACTCCAAGGCAATACATGCATTAAGACAGGTTCCTGCATAGTTCAAGGTCATTCTGTAGCAACATGTACCCTAAAAACCTTATAATATGGCTAAAGCAAGAGTAATTTTGTTTTTGCTAAAATTCTCCCTTATAGCAAAAGTGATCACATACTTTATTAAACTAGAATATTTCCACGGGGAAAAGGGGAATTATTATTATTTATGTAGGAGTATTACATATAAACCAGACTGACCTGGAAAACTAGGATGGCTGGTTACTATACTTGTGGTGCATGCCTTGCCTGAGGTTGAGGCCATTGCTGGGTCCTAAATCTTTGCTGAGACCCACATGGTATAATATAAACCCTGGTACTTGGAGTACTGTCTTTATAGAGGTAGCCTGATCCCGGTATAAAAAATAGCATTACCACCAATATAGGCACATAATATATAAGGGAGGTGAACCACAGTATAATAAAGTGCCTCCCCATAAATGTGTTTCATCTTTGATGGATGAACAAGAGTTAGATAGGTTACTGGGAATGGCTTTTTTGAAGTAATATATTCATTCATTCATTTCCTCAAGATAAAATCTGTGAGAAGGAAATTGAGATGAAGCCCAGGAGATATGTATCTACCAACTCAGTCCCGAGTCTGAACTCTGGAGGGACAAGGGCAGCCAGTGAACCATTTGTAAGCCTACAGTTGCTATAATCTAATCATAAACAATCTCACTGGCTACAGTGTGGAAAATAAATTGTTCTGGACAAGGTTGGGGCAGAGAAGGGAGTTGGAAAACCATTGCAGTTGGAAAGCTATGGCAGGCACACATTCATAGATAATAAAAGCTTGAATTTATGCAATTGCAGAAGACAGAAAACAGGGGAAGCTCTTATATCCTAAAATGGATACAATTAGGGATAGGATTACAAAGAAAGGATAAGGAATTTTGTTAGATTTCTGGCTTAGCATGTACAACCAAGAGAAAAAATAGGACAAAAATTGTTTTTTTCTTCAGAGGCTCTGAGTGTAGGAATGGGGAAGATTTAAAGAAAGAGAAAAAGACAAAGAGATACAAAAGAAATACCCCTTATACTTCGTGGTTTTGCAAGGTTCTGCCCAACTTAACTTCAGCTGTGTAAATATGTGACGTTCTACTATGTGATTCCACTGTTCAAAGTGAAACAATATAATTTACTTTTCTGAGTATGTCTTCTCTGAACTGTTTCACAGAAATGGGTTAACACTTTTTTAAGAGTTGTGTTAGGGATTAAGAAAAAAACTGTGACTTCTGCTTGACTTTAAGGAATTTCTTCACCTATTTAATGTCAGGCTTGATGAGTAAATATTTATAAAGGGATGAGAAAATGGTTCCAGTGTGTTCATCTTGCTGGTCTCTTGCAGAGTGTGCACTTCTTTTGACTGTTGTCCAGTGACCATCAGCAGCAAAGCTTCCCTATAGAGAGCTACCCCCTATGCCAGAGGGAAAATACACAACAAATCTCATCTGTATGACATCTCAGTAAAATTGTGAGCCATGTACATGTCATCTTCAAAGCAGTCTAAATAGCCTACTAGACTGTTTCTTGATCTAAAAATAGGGAAAACTCTAGGTCTAGTAACCAAAACATGCCTGAATTTCCATAGTAGAAAGTCAGAGAATCTGACCTAGTTAAACGCAAATTAATTCACAGAAAAAAAAAAAAATCCCTTGAATGAAGGATATGACAAATCCCCTTAAGGAAGAATCTTGCACCATTGCCACAGGTAAGCACATAAATTATCCTCTACACCTTCCCCAAGGGATTTTTGGCCATTTACTAGAGTGATCATGCATTAAAAAAATATACCCAGATTTAAGGGGAAGTATTAGACACTGGCTCTGAAATCATGTTAATGCCTGTGGATTCAGGACAACTTTGTGTCCTGCTAATCAAAAGTGGGGGTCCTGGTAGTCAGGTAGTTCATCACGTCTTACTCACAGTGGGCGTAGTTGGTGCAGAGACCCATCCTGTGGTTATCTTCCAGGAATGAAAGAAGGGGCATCATTACAGAGTCTGCAGACATTGAAACTATAATAAGAGAATATGATGAAGTACTCTATGATGAAAATTTGAGCAAGTTAAAGTGTTTAAGTTTCTTGAAGATACTAATTAACAAAATTGACAATAGATGACATTTTCGAATTTATAATAACTCTATGTCTATTAAATAAATTGAAGTCATAATTGAAAATCATTTCACAATAAAATCCCAGACCCAGATGGCTTCATTGATGGATTATATCAACCATTTAAATTAGGAATAATACACAATTTATTTTAAAAAAAATAGAAGAGTAGGAAGAACTTCCCAACTCATTTAATGAGGTTAGCATTATTCTCACGGCAAACCTGGCAAAAATATTATAAGAAAGTAGTTCTATAAACCAATATTCTTAATAAACATAGATGCAAAAGTCCTCATCAAAATACTAACAAATCTTACTTAGCATTATATTAAAAGGGTAATGCACTATGCCTAAATGGAGATTATACCAGAAATAGACAGGTACCTATATAACATTCCAAAATGAGTCAATGTAATGTAACATTTAATACAATCAAGTGGGAGATTACATGATAATTTAAATAGATATAGGAAAGTCTTATAATAAGTTCAATATCTATTCATGAATAAAATACTAAACAATCTAGCCACAGAAGGAAACTTCTCACATTTTACTATAAGCAGCAAGGAGAAACCAGGTTGAAAGACAGACAGAGACAGAGAGATGGAGATAGAGCGAGACAGAGAGAGAGAGATTTAAAGGAATTAGCTCATGTGATTTTGAAGCCTTGGTGAATCCAAAATCTGATGCGGTACACTGAGATACATGAGGTATATGCAAACTTTTCTTTGTTAAGTTGATCTGAAAGTGACAATAATATCATTTACCTTGCAGGATTATTTTAATAATAAATGACTGTGATGACATCAGCACAGTTTCTGATACACAGTAAATGCTCACTTAATGATAGTTTATTGTATCTATCTTTTTCTGGGTGTGTAAGTAAATGTGGCTCCTTTGATTGTTGTCTTTTTAATTCATACTCTCTTTATGGCTTCACATTTTTAGAGGAAACAGTGTTTTCTCAAAGCTCACTAGATTAATCAACGCAAATTATAGGTGGCAAATCCTCATGGATTCTCAGTATATTTACACAACACATGAGAACTTTGCATTTTTGAATGCATTAAATCAATCCAAAGGTCTGATATGAAAAGCATTTGGAATTTTCTTTCTGGGATGGATTCTCTTTTTTTTTTTCAGAAAACTGGTGAAAACCTGTCTCAGATTTAACAGCTAAAGCCAGATGCATTTAAGAAAGAGGTCACCATCTACGTGCAGTTTGAATACTCTTCCTTTTGAAGAACTATACTTTGTTTCACTTTGATTGAGCAACATAGCATCATTTTCTATATATCTGTTGCAGTGTAATTCTTTCTAGCTGAGTTGGAGCATGTTCCTGTATCAGAAATGGGTCTCCTCTCAAAGAGTTTTTAGTCTCAGTGGACAAAGACAAACCGTCCTCATTTTCAGAATATACATAAACTGTAGAATGCTTTATGTGAATAAGTAACAAAATGAGGACTAGAGAAAAAATCCAAAGATATACAGGAAACAGAGATAGAGTGGGCTGTTGTAGTTAGAAGATTTTTTAGTGAAGGGGACACAAGTATGATCGCAAAAAACCTGGTCATATAATCAACTCAAGTATCAAATAGAGATGTCCTGCATTCAAGAAATATTTTAAATAAATATATACTTCTCTAGTTAGAAGAACTCCTTCTGTCTAGATGCACTTTCAAGAAATCTGTAATTCATTTTCTGATACTATGCACATTTGGGACATAATGATTTGGGGGATTGCAAGGTATTTTGTTAGGATAGTTAGATATTGCTATGGGGCTTATTGAAAGTAAAGTTTATTTTCATTATAATGCGTATTCGTTGCTGGCTGATACTGATTAGGAGAGGAGAGGGTGGGTTCTGATTCACTCACTCAGGGACCAGCTGATATATGATATACCACTTTGTAACTGCATTAATGGAAATACAAGAACATCTGGGGCTTCATGAAAGAGGGAGAGACAGCTATATGATCATGCATTAGGCTCTTACATGCTTTGAGCATATTCTCACTCTGCTCACAGCCCATCAGTCAGCTATAGTCACATAGTCCTGTCTAACTGCAAAGAGGATAGAAAAATGAGGGTGATCAGATATAATGTGTGTTTAGAGTTATGTCTCTGGCACAGATTGTTCTTTTGGTCAATTGTTCTTCCCTTCTCCCCACACATAGTGCATAGCTATCCCTTTCCAAAGGGAGGCCAGTCAAGTTCCAAGTTCAAGCCAATAAGCTCATCATGGTCAAAGTCTGGAATCTGGGCAGGCACTGAGTCTCCTCTACCCTTGGTATGGTCTTATTTCTTGATTAGGTTATGATTGTGTCCTCAGGAAAGTTCTTTTTCATCTATACTTCTTCATGGTCCTCAGCTCCATTTTCTTGATGTGTTTTTGTTTTCAGTTATCTTCCTTTACTACATTTGAAGAGAGTGTTAGGGAGTATACTCTCCTTGAACTGTACTGCTTTTTTTCTGTTCCCTTCCTGTTCAAGAATTGTTGAGGCTTAAGAATAACTTTTTATAAGAATTCTTCATCTAAGTTTGTTGTGTCTTGCCAGTACAACTCTCTTTAAAAAAAATAGTAGACTTATAATATATTTGATTTAATCAGTTCCATGTTCCAGTAACTGCTACCAGATTGTCCTTTAAAAGGAAAATTTCTCAACTCTGCTATATTTTATTGATTTTTTACCATATCTTTTTCCCTACCCTCCTCTCTGTCTCTCTCTCAACAATATAGTTTTTGCAAAATAACTCTATTTTTCCTCTGATCTTAATCTGATTACTGCCCTGAGTAATTCTTACCTAACAGAAAAATGTACTGGGTCAGAATACACTTAATCTGCTTTTTGCCATTGTGCACTTAACCAGCTGAGACTTTGGGTGTTATGGTGACACCCTTATTCTAACTTTGCCTTAAAATTGATTAAGTTTTTTTTAAATTTTACTTTACATGTTTTACTTAAGGTATAATTACATACAGTACAATTTAGAGAGTATAGTTTACAGTTCTCTGACTTTTGACCAGCATATATGGGCACGTAACCACTACCACAATCAAGATATAGAACACTTCCACTACACACACCCACACACACACACACCGATTCCTGTTCTTTTTTTTTTTTTTTTTAATCAAATCCTCCTCAATGCCTAGCTCCTTGAATTGATTGATTCAGTCTCTGAAGCAGTTGTCCTGTTTCCACAATGTTGCATAAAGCAAATTATACAGCATGTAGCCTGTTGGGGCCGGTTTCTTTCATCTACCACAGGGCATTTGAGATTTATCTGTTTTGTTACTTATATAAATAATTTTTTTGTTCTATTGCATGGATGTACCAGAGTTTATTTATTTTTTTTAATTAAGAAACCAGCTGAGTGACATTTGGTTTGTTTCCACTTTTTGGTGATTATGAATATTCTACAAACATTCATGTACAGGCTTTTACATGAACATAGATTTTTATTTCATTTAGATTCCCCCTGAGAGTGGAAACTCTGGGTTGCATGAGAAATGCATATTTACCTTGAGGAGAAACTGGCACACTAGCTCCCAAAGTGGCTGTCCCATTTTGCATCTGTATCAGCAATGTGTGAGAATTCTAATTGATCCATATCCTTGTCACCACTTGAGATTGTCAGGATTTTATTTCTGTTTTTTGTGTGTGTGTGTGTGTGTGTGTTTTTTTGCCATTCTAACAAGTTTTAGTGATATCTCATTGTGTTTTTAACTTGCATTTCCCTGATGACTAATTATGTTAAGTATATTTTCATGTACTTCTTTGCCTGCTATATGTTTTCTTTGGTGAAGTATCTGTTCACGTCATTTACCCATTTATTACTGGGTTATTTGTTTTCTTATTATTAAGTTTTGCATACTGAGTTAGTTGATACTCCCTCTTCCTCTATTTGTTTCAAGGTGGAACAGTAGAGCAAAACTTCTTTTAATCTGCTGTATTTTAACTGGAAATTTTTCTATTGCATGTTGGAAATGAGCCCAATATTGAAAACTTTGCACAGTCCCCATTGTCCCCTTCTGCCTTAGAGATAAAGTACAAATTTTTCTTCTTTTAAATAGGCAAATGATAATCTGCAAAAATAGACCAGATTTTCATCCTTCCTTTCAGCTAGATATGACTTTGTGACTAATTGCTGGCCAACAGAATGCATGTGGATGGGGTGAATCTACCTCGTGAAATGTATTCTTGAAGAAAGAGAACCTGCCCTCTGTTCTTTTTACCTTCATGTTGGCTAAAAGATAATCTTAATGGATGGGGCTCCAGCATCCATGCTGGATTCTAAAGTTACATTAAAAATGCTAGCATCTCAAAGTAGAACCATAAGATAAAAAAAATGGAGCTACTAATTTTTTATACTTAGCTTCCAACTTTAATGACATAAATTTTAGCTTATTTAAGCTATTTTATTTTGTTTTTTCTGCTTCTTGTAGCTGAGATTAATCCAAACAGATAAAAGACCTAAAGACACCTATATTTCACATTTTAAGAAAATCTAGAATCTCTTCAAAGATACATAAAACTTTATAGACCAGAAAGATAAAGTAGCAGAATCATTCCAAAGAAAAATAATTAATCAAATACTGAGCATTTTGATGATATCTATCATTGAGGAGATAATGTCAGAGGCTTGCTCTGAACACAAAGGATGAAAAATTAGTGAAAGTAGTATGTAGAGAAGGGAAAGGTATAGGGTGAAACTTTTTGATGTTTTTTCTTGCTTACAAGATTTAGTTTAATTATGCTTGAACATTTGAAGAATACACATAGCTACTGTTAGATTTCTGAAACCTTAATACTTGTTAACAGGTTCAAGTGGGGGTGCGGAGGGGAGTTTCCTGACTCAAAGAAGGGCTACATAGTTCTGCCTGCTTGGACAAGAACGTGGAAGTAGCCACTAAAGCCACATATTCAGGGCTTCCAAAATGCTTATAATATACACTACCCTACTTCTATTCACCTCTGTCTTAGCCCCTATTTAAACCTTTCTTTGTTGACTCTCTGTTTGTACATCTCCTTCAATACTGTTTTTATATTTTAAATTCCCAGTGCTTGGTGAGATCAGAAAAGGCTTGCAATAATATTTGCTCAACAAATGGAAAAAATACATGACCCCCACCTGGATAGCCAGACCTGGCTGTAATCTTGCCGTCCTTCAGGAATCTATTTTATATTTGTCCGTTCTTTCTATGTATCCCAACATCAGGTGAGGTGGGACTCACCACAATGCCTGCTCCAACCACCCAGAGCAGAGTTCTGTCCAAGCTGCTCTGTACTATTTACCCAACCAGAGAGCAAGTGAGCAAAGGGGATTCTGACATAAGGTGCCAGAGTGCACCTTATATGTGACTAAAGGATTCACACAAATGTTCTAACCATTGAGGACCTGGCCCACTCTCCGAGAGACAAAGATAGAAGCACATAGGAACCAAGGAAACTGACAGTGAAAAGAGTAAGCACAGTGTGTTTTGGTCATGGAGAGAAAATTTATTTAGTGCATTTAGTGCATTAATTTAGTGAGATCAGTGAAAGTGAAAGTAAGAAGTTTACTCTTGGCAGGTCATTTAAAAGGAAAATATCAGGGCACTCTACGTTCCAGAAAGGTGGACTAGACTGGTAAGAGAGGAAGAAAATTGCAAGACATGGTCCCATCTAGCTTTTCAAAAATTATTTTCCTATGTCAGCCATACTTGTTCAAATAATACATGCTCATTCAAGAAGAGATAGATGGCCATAGCAAAAGAACTGGGTGCTCCTTTCTGGTCACCTGTTACCCCTTTCTTCTCTGTCTTGATTTTGAGCTCTTAGATATAAGCCTACTGGTAGCACTTTGGATATGTTTTTCCAGCTCCTAATCATTTTCATTATAAAATAATGTTGGGGGCTTCCCTGGTGGCGCAGTGGTTGAGAGTCCGCCTGCTGATGCAGGGGACACGGGTTCGTGCCCTGGTCCGGGAAGATCCTACATGCCATGGAGCGGCTGGGCCCGTGTGCCATGGCTGCTAAGCCTGCACGTCCGGAGCCTGTGCTCCACAACGGGAGAAGCCACAACAGTGAGAGGTCCACATACCACACACACACACACACACACAAAAAAAAAATATATGTATATACATAATATGTTGGATTGAACTCATTCTCTGGCTCTTCTTGATTTTGGTGTTCTACTCATATTATAGTGCCCATACCACTTCAGCACAAACCCATGCTTGACCTCCAAATGCAGCTGTTATATATTTTATTTTGCCTGAGAGTTTATTCTTGCTTCTGGAGCCTGTGGGGACTTTACCCATCTTACCTCATGAGGAGCCTTCACTCATATATTAATGGGACTTGGTACATAAAAACCTCGAATCCCTTGACCCTCAGGTAGGATAACTCCAAAGAGTGTGCTCTACACTAGCAGGATTAAACTCTAGTTAGTTGCCCACAGTGAAGCTAGCCTGATAATTTGGCCTATTCCAATATAGATATATAAATAATATATAAAAATATTTTACATGATAAATATTTCATATGTATTCTATATATATATGAATCTATATTCAGCTCATTCATGAAACTAAGTAGTTCAAGGTAGAATCATATTATTGCTTCTAAGCATCTATCCTTTTCATCTTGTGCAAATTAAGTGAACCTACTTTTCAATCATCTGTGCACCTAAATCGATTGAACAAAGGTATAATCAAATTAGTATCCAATGCCAAAGGGATCAGTTCTAGGTATACACATTAAATTTGAATTCTCACCATGTTGGAGACAAGTAACTTATGCATTTTTTTTTCACTTTACTCTTCTTGAAAGTTTCTGTAAGATCATTTGCTGCCATGCTGCTGAGTCAAGTCAGCATTTTTTCATTAGCAATTCTAGTCTAAGTGAAGTTGTTTTCAGTACATTTTTGGGGTTGCCTAATGTGTATTAATAGAAGGCAGAAAATTTGTGGAAGCTATGTGAATGAAAGAAGGTAGTTTAAGTCTAAAAACTATATAGATAATCAGAGGATGACCAAAAGAATAATTGAAAATAATGAAACCGCTGAGAAGGTGGTTTGTCTCTGAAATCTATGTAATGGTTCAAAGCGATTAAATTAATTAATTCAAATGCACAAACTCTTGTATTTTATTCTTACCACATGTTATGTAGTAGGAAGTAAACATACTCAGAAATATCACTGGATTTTTCTTTCATGGTGAATTGGGAAAAGGCTGAATGGCAAGAAAGGTGGTGTGACATACTTTTGCAGTTTCCACTTTACTTCAGTGACTCCAGAAATTGTGTTTCTCCCAGTGGGAAGAAGGCCATGTGTTAACAAGAGGTAGTTGCTGGGAAATGATTACTTCTGAGATTAGTTTTATATTTCAATTTCACCATGATGCCTTTCAAAGTCCCAATTCACTTTTTCTTGTCAAGGCTAAACACCAACATGTCCTCCATTTATTATTATCTTGTTTTTTCCAGATCATCAAAATCTGATCACTTCTTTCTGTACTCTGGTCTACCACTCAGAAGGGAATGCTAACTTCTGATGGCTGTGGTCATAGTCTGATGGCAGGGTCTGATGACAAAGCAGGACTTGCATTTATATTATCTAGCCTCCCCATCTGGCACCAAGAGAAACTGCAGATTCTGTCAGTGATTTTTGAGGAATTATGGATCACATAAGAGGTTCCACGGAAGAAGGATATCAATAGGGAAATATAAATCCTATTCTCATAAAATTATGCATTACCCCATAAGTAGAATTCTAAGATGCTCCCTGAGATTCCCAACCTCTAGTGAATATATATCCTCTCCCAGTCACTTAATCAAGCACTAATCTAGGTACTGCTGTCAAGGGATTTTGCAGATATAATTAAGTTCCCAAATCATTTGGCTTTAAAATAAGGACATTATCCTTTGTGGGCCCAAACTAATCAGGTAAGACCTTCAAAGAGACAGGAATCCTCCAGGAAAAAAAGATATTTGAAATGTGAGGAGGGTCTGGCAAAAGGAAGATTCTTCACTGCCGACTTTGAAGATGGAGGGAATCCTGGAGTAAATAATGGCGAGTGACCTCTAGGAGCTGATGATGACCTTCCTCCAAGAGTCAGTGAGAACACTTGGATCTCAGTTTCGCATTTGTAAGAAACTGGATTCTGCCAACAATAAATGAGTTTAGAAGCAGAGCCTCCACATAAGAATGAAAGCTGGCCAATACCGTGAATGTGAGACACTGAGCAGAGAACCTAGTTTAGACTTGATTCAACTTCTGACCTACAGAACTGTGAGGTGATAAATGGTACTGTTATAAGCTGCTAAATTTGTGCTAACATGTTTAAAAGCAATAAAAAATAAATACACTCCCACACCCACTGACGGAGTTACTCCCTTTCCTGAAGCAGCAAAACGTGTGTCACTTGGTGCCATTGAAGTGATATGCCTGCGTGCTGGTTAACCTGGCTAAATCTTGAGGGATCCTGCTCATGTGGAATGCACAATAGCTTAGCTATGAAGAGTCAGGACCTAGCATTGGACACTTTGATTTTGAATCCTGGAAACTTGGAAAAATTGCACAAAAATCTCTCTGATCCTCAGTCAGCTTATTTGTAAAATAAATAGCAGTACTCATATCCAAAGCATTGTTTTCATTATGCACATACAGTGCTTAGCAAGTGTCCTTGCACCTGTTAGGTAGCTGTATGAGGCCTAATATAAAAATATATTATAAATTTAAATATAAACATAAATTAATACAAAACTTAGTAGAGTCCAGATTTCACTCGTTGCATCTTAATAAACATTTTCTTTCTGCCAGGCTGTAGGAATAAAAATGATAGGATGGAAAAATGTCACAACTTTTACTTAAAAAGATTTTCCAAATAAGTTGGAAAAACCGACACGTAAGCAAAGATATCACTGTTATCTTTTAATGTGGTCAGTAAAAGAGTAACCAGAAGACAGAGGTAGCACAGAGGAAGGAATGATCAACTCTCAGCTTAGATGGAGGGCAGGAAGGGGAAGAAAAGACTTTCTCAGATATGTTGGCATTTCATTTGAGTTTTGAATAATGAATAGAAATTGATCAAATAGTCAAAAGACTGAAAAAGCATTCCACACAGAGCAAGGAGATTGTACAATTTCTCTGAGATAATAAATGTTGTAGACTGTATGAGGCCTCATATAGGTTCTAATGTCAGAAAGTAAGCTTAACCAGATGAAGTTTACAGGTATTTTATTGCATCAAATTTAAAGACACGGGCTTCCCTGGTGGCACAGTGGTTGAGAGTCCACTTGCCAATGCAGGGGACATGGGTTTGTGCCCCGGTCCAGGAAGATCCCACATGCCACGGAGCGGCTGGGCCTGTGAGCCATGGCCACTGAGCCTGCACGTCTGGAGCCTGTGCTCTGCAATGGGAGAGGCCACAACAGTGAGACGCCCGAGTACTAAAAAAAAAGAAAAAATTTAAAGACAATCTGAGGGAGAATCTAAGCATGATGAATCCAGGGTCTCATGCAATGTTTTCAGCGATTTCATCTTTCTCTTTCTCTCTCCCTCTCTACTCTATCATCTATCTATCTCTCTATCTATCTATCATCTATCATCTCTCTATGCCCTCCTTCTCTCTTTCTTGGCCCTTCTCTCACTATTTTGGCTTTATTCTCAAACAAGCAAGATTACTTCATCTGATGAAAAATATGATCTGTACTTCTAAGCCTATATTCTAATGGTTGCCAAGCTAGAAGAAGAAAGATTCTACATTTCCCAAGGCCATATACCAGTTTCCATTGTCTTTGAACCCCATGCATCTACCTTGAATAAAGCCCATAACCTGCTTAGGCCAATGCTTCTCTTTGTAGTGGGGCAGGCAGGACATGGAGACTGACAATTCCCAAAAAAACACTTTAAATGAGTAGTTCCTTTTGCCAAAGGAAATATAAATGGTTTTTACCAGAAGAAATGGTAAAAACTGTTGGCTAAGTTAAAACAAATAAGATATTTGGTATCACTGGAACATAAAATGAAATGAATCTAATTCTGTTGCATCTTTTTCACCATGCTAAAGAGTTTCAACTTTATCTTGCAGGTAATGAGGAATCTGTGAAAGACTTTAGTCAGTGGAAAGGCTTGATTGAATTGTGTGATTTCATGCTATCACAATGATGTCATGGATGGTGTGTGGCCATGAAGAATATGGGGGATGAACCCAGGGTTTCTAGAAGCCACACAATGCAGATGGCTATCTCTCAACCCACCCAAAGGTAGCAGCACCCTACTATGAAAATCCAAAAACAAACCCAACCTTTCTACTTAGCATTCATAATCCTCAAATACATGACTGTCAGCAGCCACATCTTCTAATGCAAAAGTCAACTTGAAATAGCATTTCCAAGTACCAAGTCAAAATGCCTTTTGTGATTTGGTGTAATTGCTTACTTAAGTACTTCTTTATTACATTACCTCGTTTTCATAAGTCTGGCATTGCTACCAGTTCTCTCTTTTTTCAATTTATTTTCTAAAATTCTGCTACTTTCTAATAGTTGAAGATTTCTTGTATGTGAGGCAGCCTCCAGACTGTCATTATTTTAGTGTTTTGATTTCAGGATCTAAGCACAATTTTATACCTCAAAAAAAAGTTGAGAGTAAAAAATAGTCTTCATGAGTTAGAACCCTATATTCATTTTTATGTTAGTTTGTTAATATGGTCAGTCACCAATTTATTCAGTATACACTCACTAAGTACAATGCATTGAAAAAAGCAGTGTGGTGTCAAAGATGGAAAAAGTGTGAACCTATCTATTTGTGAACGTAAAGCATATTGAAAGAGTGGTAATGTGTTCTCAGTAAAGATCTATGAGGGAAAAGGAATCAGGAGCAAACCATTAAAAAAAGTGTAATATGCAAAGCTACTTCAAGGAAACTTATTTTTTCATGATTAGTTGACCATTGTAGATTAAATCAAACAACAAAAAAACCCCTGTGCTTCAAACTTGTTGCTTGTAGCACTGTGTGCATTTCAGACTCTCACTTAAGATGGTCCATTGAGTTTTCATACAACCTTTTGCAGGTGAGGTTCTCCAGAAGGCTGACTCTGAGATGGAAATTTGGGTTCAGGAGGGTTATTGAAGGTCCTCTTGAAGTCAACATCTGTGGAAAGTAGAGGACAAAAGAAAATTTGAGAAGGGAGGTGTAAATTTGTGATGCAGTTTCTGTGGAAGACTTTGTCAACCCTGTGAACAGTTCTGTAGATGGGACAATGCTGAAGAGCTATTCCATGTTATAGTAGGAAGATCAGGTCTTTATATACCTGTTTTGATCAGTCATTGGATGCTGGCCACACAAGAAAGAGTGTGACATGGCAAGCAGCTCTCTTCAAATGAGATGGTCCCCCAGGGAGGGTTGACAGCTTAGGGTTGTTGGCTGGAAGCTTCCCTAGAAGCTGGGTATGTGGTTCTTATTTTCTGAATGAGGGTCTGGATATGCGATTACATTGTCCACGACACCACCGTCTTCAAGACTGTAGATATCAAATGGAAATATTACCTCTTACATATACTGGGATCAATTTTCACTGAGCACTTGTTTTGGCTAGACTCCAGGTTAGATGCACAGAGGAAAGATACTCTTTTTGTGTGTGTGTGTGTGTGTGGTATGTGGGCCTCTCACTGTTGTGGCCTCTCCCGTTGCAGAGCACAGGCTCCGGAAGTGCAGGCTCAACGGCCATGGCTCACGGGCCCAGCCGCTCCGCGGCATGTGGGATCTTCCCGGGCCAGGGCATGAATCCGTGTCTCCCCTGAATCGGCAGGCAGACTCTCAACCACTGAGCCACCAGGGAAGTCCGAAAAATACTCTTGATTAGAAACACTTGCACTGTTATATGAACAGGATTTAATCTTTCATTATGCTTAGCTACTAAAATTAGAATTTGGTATAGGAAGCAAGTTTTATTCTAATACACACTTCAATACTCCCTATATATCATCCATAGTTTAATTCAAAATCTAATTCTTGAGCCTCAACTCTAAGCAAAAATACTGCTAATACTACTATTAATAATAATAACAATAACTAAATTTATTAAGCATTTTCTTTGTGCCATGAACTATTCTGACAAATTTGTATATAATAAACATTTCTTCCTTACAATAAACCTATGCATTGTAAAATACTATTTCCATTCTATAAATGAGAAAACCAAGACAGAGGGGATAAGTAACTCATCCAAAGTTACACACAGTTTTTATGTACAGAGGCTGAGATTTGTACCCAGGTAGTTTGGCTCCAAAGTCTGTGCTTAAATAAATTCTGTACTATTGATGACCTCATCACTATTGGAGACTTGCAGTTGACCAATGGCATTATTCACTCATCTCTGCATTCATACCCTTTGCCATGTGACCCTGAAGTCCCCTCCCATTCTCATGGGTGGGGACTGCCTCACCCTCGACTCTAGACTCAGCCATGTCACTATCTTTGGCCAAAGAATCTTTAAAAATGTGATGCAAGGAGAAACTTGAAAACTGTTTGCCTGATTGGGTTTGTTCTTTCTCATTCTTCTGCCACAGACATGAGGACATGTCTGAGATAGCCTGCTCACACTAGAAGGTGAAACACAAGGAGCAGAGTTATCTCAGTTTTGCAGGCAAAGGCTATCCTAGATAAGCTAACAGGTGGTCAACCTCCAGTCAGGATCAGCACAGCCTCCTAGCCTACCTGAACCTGACCACAAATGCATGCATGAGCCCCAGGCACATCAGATAAACCCTGAGATTGTGAGATAAATAAATATTTACTGTTTCAGTCCAATGGGTATTTGAGGTCATTATGCAATAATTTTGTGGCAATGTAAATAATAAATCAGATGGAGTCATAGAAGAGAATTAAATCTGACATAAATTCAGTGTTAAGGAGAAGAACAGTATGCAATGGGAATATAGAGGCAGTAGCTAGGGGGGTGTGACAGACAACTTATTCCAAACTTCATACTCAGTGAAAGGCTCCTGAAGGAACTAATATAAAATGACTGGAAAAATGACTTCAAAAAAGAAAAAGGATGTATTTCAGGGAAATATTTCTTATATCCAAGAACAACAAGTATTACTGGACCATCCTATTTGCAATAGCTATGTCTTTGAAAGGTTGCATGCAAAGAAAGTAGAATACATTAATCTCACTCTTAGAGCAATAGAAAGTTCACTAACTAAAACAAATTCAAAGATGAAGCGTTTTTTAATGGAAAGAAAAAATCTGAAAAGTAAATAATTTCCAAAACTATCTGTTGCATGTTGACTCCAAGTAGATATAGCTGTATAAAACATAAATGTTTGTGTCATTGAAATTTTAAACAAGTTACTTCTGCTGAATCCTATTTCATATGTGTCTGTATTTTGAGTGTTACCTTCACACATTTCTGATAAAAATATTAATTATAACTATGGCATTCAAAATATTATTCCACTTCTGCATGAGTTTTTACCTTTATAAATCTTTATTTTTCTCTTGAAAATATTTCCCTGGGAAAAATGCCCAAATCTTCCCTTCAGGATTGGACAGTATCCTGAAAGCCTGACTTCTTCACCAACTGATCAGGAGGCAGGCTTTGGAGAGGAAAGCAATCACACATAATCAGGAGAATGCCTGTGTAATCTTTCTTTATTATTATCAAGCAGATTTTTTTGTAGTGGCTGAATACTTTATCTTATTATACCGACACAGGACATGAACTCCAATAAATTTCCTCTTGCTATCAGTCAAGAAATGCATGCTTCCAAAAAGTCCTTGACTAAGTAAGGATTTATTGATTTACTATGACTAACCTTGCAGTATGAATTCATTCAATAAGCAAACGTGGCCAAAGCACCTGCAATGTGATGTGTGCACTGTGTTAGGCTCTGTGAATTCAGATGTAAAAATCATACCGTCTCTGCTCCCAGGAAGCTCATGGTATATTAGAAAAGACAGGTGAGTAATAGGCTGATTAGAATAAAGTGACAAAAACTGGTGGTATCTGAAAAGCACTTTGAGAACAGGGAAATGGGGGCAGGGGAGCAATTAATTCCAAAGTAGGTATCAGGAAAATAGTTACAAAGGGATTTTATATTACCATTGAACATCTCCAAATTTTCTTTCTTTATATCTCATCTACATCACTGCTTGGCCAATTTTTCTGTAAAGTTCAGATAAACATTTTAGGTTTTGTGGGCTATAGGGTCTCTGTTGTAACTACAGAGTTCTTCCATTGCTGCTTCCAAAAGCAGCCATACATAAGATGTAAAAAAAAAAAAAAAAAAGAGTGTTATTGTGTGTCAATACAGTTTTATTTACAAAAAATCAGCAGCATTCTGGATTTCTTACAGGTAGGATGTAGTGTGCCTATGCTGTTCCATAAAATTTTTAAATGTTGATGTTCTCAATCTTGGGATTCTTCTCACTCTGTATTCTCTTCATAGGTGTTACCATCCACTCCCATGGTCTTGAAACTGAGCAGAACCTTGTGAGGCTACTGGGCACGGAAAACTTTCTGTCCTTTGTTTCTTGTTTGTAGGGAGCAGATTCCAGCCTCCATGACCTTCCCTGAGTTCCAAAGGGCAGATTTGAATAGTTGCTAATCAAGGGAGGAGCAGCCAAGAAAGCACCTGAGGTGAGATTAAATGGGCCAGAGAAGCTCATCAAGAAGATTACCTGAGACCAGATTAGAGTAGTGCAGGCCCTGCACGCACCCTAATCTTAGCAGCAATACCACCCTTGAACCATTGCTATAAAATTCCTCATCAAATCCTCCTGGGTTGGCACACAGTTTTTCATGGCAGGAGCCCACTGTGTCCTCCTTTGCCTGACAAAGCAATAAAGCTATTCTTTTCTACTTCACCCAAAACTCTGTCTCCAAGATTTAATTCAGCACCAGTGCACAGAGTCCAAGCTTTCAGCATCAGTCTCAAGTGCCATCTGTTTGCCAAATTTTTGTTCCCAGACTTGATTGCTCTTTTAAAGTCCAGACCCACTTACAAGGTACCCTTGAACATTTTCCCCTAAGCTATTTACCAGCTTTATCAAAATTAATAGAGTTTACCTCATGATCTCCCCTAAGCCTCTAGGCTAGATCTGGTCCTAAGCAGATTTCTCTCTTTCCACAAACAATAATTCTATCCACCTATTTGTTCAAGGCAGAAAACTTGGAGTCAAAAATATTACTTTTTTCTCCATTATACCACACATTCACATCTTTTCTTTAAATTCACTTAACATAGTCCTTAAATGCCTCTCACTGTGACCTCTTCTCTCTGTCACCATTGCCACACCTTGGTCCTGTCACCATCACTTCTTGCATGGACCACTCTAATACCTTTGTAACAGGTCTACTGCAATCCACGCATGTGCTCTTCTAATCCATTTTCCATCCACCAGACAGCATGGACCTTTTAATCAGACCTCCAATCATGTCATCCCTCCTTTAAACCTTGTGAAGGATTCCTTGGACCCTGCAGATAAGTGCAACATCCTCCCTGCTCTTCCCAGAGTCCTTACTATTGCTCTTGTGAGATGGACTCAGCTGATACACATGTGTATTAGTTTCCCATTGCTGCTATAAACAAATTACCACAAACTCAGAAGCTCAAAACAGCACAACTGTATCATCTTACAGTTCTGGAGGTCAGGAGTTTGAAAAGGGTCTCAGGAAGCTAAAATCAATGTATTGGCGGTGTTGTGTTCTTTCTGGAGGCTCTAGGTGAGAATCCACTTTCATGTCTTTTCCAGTCTTGAGAGGTTGCCCACATTCCTTGGCTTGTGGCAATCCCTCATCTCTCTTAACATATGAACATAAATGCTCCTTTTTCAGAGAAACTCTATTTGACCCCCTTCTCCAATTCCTTTTAAATTAAGTTAACTCTGATTTGTCCTCTTACATGCTATATTTTTCTTTCAATAATTTTCACCATTGAACTTGAATAAATCATGACATGATTGTTTCTTTGAAGTCTGGGTGCTCTACCGGACTGTGAGCTTACTGAGGACAATAGTGGTGTTTATATTTTTCACTCTATTCTGAACACCTATCACATTGATTAAACCATTGTAAGTGTTTACTATAGATGTGTTGAATGAGTTAATGGATTTGTGGGTAAATAAATACATTAATAAAAAATTACCCTTTGATTAAAATTTTAAAGAATGAGTGACAGGTGGCAGATGATCAGAATGATCAAGATATATGTCAGGGGAAGGAAACATATATATTTTTTTCATATTTTATCTTTTATAAAACTCCAGGTGTGTGAACTTAACATTTTCAGGGATTACAGACAATTTGAAAAGACTAGAAGGTACACTCCCATAGTTGGCGATGGTGAAAGTGGGACAAAGTAATAAATAGAGGCTAGATCATAAACTGCCTTCATCATTTAAGATGTCATCAGTGGCAAGTAACAGACAGCTAACTTAATAGGGTCTTAAGTAACACAGGCTTCTAAATAGTGCCTGGAAGTAAATAGTTTCAGACCTGGTTCAACAGCTCAAAGGCATTAGGGCACTGGGTTCAAATGTTTGACATTCTCTTGACTTCTCCCTCATTATTGAAAGATGGCTGCCATAGCAACAAGCATCATTAGAGTGCCCCAGAACAATGTCCCATATGTGGAGGGCAAGAGTGGGAGTAAACAGATTCTCGTCAATCTCTTGGGTTTTTTTTTTTTTTTTTTTTTTTTTCCCCTTGCTGCACTCTCCTCCGTGGCTCCAAAGCTCACCCCACCCCGCCAACCACTGTCTCTGCCCGTGAAGGGGCTTCCTAGTGTGTGGAAACCTTTCCTCCTTCACAGCTCCCTCCCACTGGTGCAGGTCCCATCCTTATTCTTTTGTCTCTGTTTTTTTCTTTTTCTTTTTCCCTACTCAGGTACGTGGGGAGTTTCTTGCCTTTTGGGAGGTCTGAGGTCTTCTGCCAACGTTCAGTAGGTGTTCTATATGAGTTGTTCCACATGTAGATGTATTTCTGATGTATTTGTGGGGAGGAAGGTGATCTCCACGTCTTACTCTTCTGCCATCTTGCAGCTCCTCCTGCACTATTGTTTCTTGACTGCCTTTCCTTTGTTTCTGTGTTCCCTCTCTCCTCTAATTAGTAACTATTTGAATCTGTCCTTTGGAACTCAAGGAAGGTCTAAGAGGTTGAAATCTTTTCCTCACAAACAAGAAACTAGGAACACCAGAAGAATTTTTTACCCTGGAGGGCACATTAGGGTGGTTCTGCTTGCATTCAATTTTACTAAAACTAACAGCCAAAGTGCTTAAACTCTACATGACTGGCTCCCAATGACATAACCTATTTACCAGCTACTACTCTGGATCCCTTCACTTCACATACCTCAGCTTCCTTTCTTCTAACACCCATGCTTAGATCTTTAGTCCTGGCTAATCCTTCTGCTTGGAACACTCTTCCTATAGATACCTAAATCCCAAATTTTCTTATCTTCATGAACCTCTGCTCAAATCAGACCCAGGCAATGAAGCCTACCTCAATTACTCTCTATATAATTTCAAACTAACACTCACCAACCACCACCCTGGCATTCAAGATTGTCTATATCCATTCTTCTTCTATTTGTTTTTTCTGTAGCTCTTATTGCATCCTAACATGCAATATAATTTATTTATTATAATTATTATTTACTGTGAGATCCTTCCTCCTTCACTAGAATTTTAGCCATGCAACAGCTGGCATCTTTTTGTCTTTTGTTTCCTGATATAGCAAAGCACCCAAAACAATGTCTGACAAGTATTAGGTATTCAATAACTATATGTTAAAAAATATAGATGTCATGTATTCTTGCTTTTCATATATTAAAAACTAATAGCTATTAAATGCTTATTCTATACCAGAAACAGGTCTGATTACCTTACATGTACCATCTTATTAAATCTTTACAAGAACCTTGTAGTCTGCATCTTTCTATAGCAGTACAGCATAATAGAGAAAGGCAGTCGTTAGTAGAGAATATCTCAGGATCTTAAGCCATAAATCATGGCTTTGAGTCTAGACCCTGCCACTTACTGGGTGTGATGCCTTGTATAAGTGAAGTGAGCCTCCCTCTCCCCCTGCCTCAGTACAAAGATTTTCTCATTTTTGAAATGGGACATACATTTAGTACTGCCTCATTATATTGTTATACCTATAAAAGAGTTAATACATGAAAAAGTATCAGAATGACATCTGGAACAGAGTATACACTAAACAAATGTTAGCTATTATCATTACAATAAATTATCAATTTTACATATACATTGTGAACCTGGGGCTCAGAGAAGCCACTTAACTTGGCCAAGATCAAGTAGGTAGTAAGTGGCATTCAGGTCACTGACTCCCAAACTGTGTTTTTAACCACCACACATCAAGGAACATAAAAGGAGGAACACTTAGGGGGAAAATATAATGAGTTGAAATGTGGATTTCTATATCTTCACCCCACGATATTTTCTACCTAAATTTAGACTTCCTAGAGAATATCAATCTCTGGCTATATATTTAATTTTCTCTCCAAGCTGGCATGAAGCAGACTTGATCTTTGGAAGACAGCAGGGTTCATGTGATTATTTTCCTAGGCTTTGCCAAAAGTCAGTCATTTAAAAGTCTTTGTGGCACACGACCAACTGCTTTGTACATCAGCTGCTCTGTAAAAAGTTGAAAATGTGATAGATTTGCTGACAAGCGCATTTTATGTTTGATGTGCATAAATTTTTTTTGCAGTGATAAAAATAGAAGCAGTTAAGAGTTACTGAGTGGCTTGTTTTTCCTTCTGTCTCTTGAATATTTTGATCTTAATATAGAGCAGTTGTCTTGCTTGTTTTCACCTGTATTTTCTAGCTTTAACTTCCTCATCCTGTATTACTTCATTATAAGAAAGAAGTCATAGCTACTATGTGGAAGTGTGAGAGCTTGTTGTCTTGGGGGCAAATAAAAAAGTAACAAACATTGCATTACAATTTAGTAGAAGAAATGGCAAATCATGTATTTGTCAAATATAGTATTTAAACCTAGGACAAGCCATAGTCAATCCGCATCTGAAGCACTGTGATAGACTCCCAGATTCTCTAAGCCATTCCGTACCCACTAGCCAGGGTGACTTTATCTCACTGTAAATCTAACCATTTTTCTCTCCCACACAAAGCTCTTTAAAGGCTTCCTGTTGAAGTAAAATCTAAAATCATCAGCATGACACAGACTGCTATGTATGATCTTGTCCCTTTCTGTCTCTCCTAGCACACTTCTCACTAATATCCACCCTTCTCTTCACCCCATGCCACCACACTAGACATTTTTTCTATTTCTAAAACATTCCAAGTTAGTCTTTGACTCAGAACATTTGCACTTGCTGCCTCTCTACATTGTCTGATCTTCTCACAGATCTCTATATAGCTAACCAACTGCTTCTCGTTATTTAGAAGTCAGCTATGGTCCCTTCTTTTTCAGGTTGTCCCATAGTGCACGTTTTAAGTAATAGGCTGGGATTTTGTTCATCTTAATCTCTATTGCATCCTCATTGTCCAAAGTATCAACTACATAGTAGGTGCCCCCTAAATGACAATTGCAGACTGGTTGACTGAATAATTTACTGACTATGAATGTATCTGCAATCCCAGGTAAGGGATCATCAGTGCCAAAAAAAAAAAAAAAGTCATCCAGAAAGTTCTATGAGTTGTTATGATAGGGAGCAATCATGCTAGAATGGCTATCATTGAGCAAGAGTTGGCTCCCAAGTAATGATTATTTATAATTGTTATTGTTGTTATAAATAATTATTTAGTGTCTACTATGTGTAAAACAATAGTCTAAGTCTGTTCTATAGATAATGTTATTTAATTTTCATAAAAACATAGTGAATAGATACTCACTTTGTAAGTGAAGGCACTTGACTTAGTTTATTTGGGCTGATGTAATAAAATACCAGAGACTGGGTGGCTTATAATCAACAAATTTTATTTCTCACAGTTCTGGAGAGTGGAAGTCTGAGATCAGGGTGCCAGGATGGTCAAGTGAGAGCCCCCTCCTGGGTCACAGACCTCTGGCTGTATCTTCACCTGGTGGAAGGGACAAGGGAGCCCTACAGGGCCTCTTTTGTAAGGGTTATGAGGGCTCCACCCTCATGATCTACTCACATCCCACAGGCCCCACCTCCTAATACCACCACAAAGAGCATTAGGATTTTAACATATGAATTTTGGAGGGACATAAACATCAGACCACAAGACTGAAGCTAAGATATTAGTAACATATACATGATTACACAGCTAGTGAGCAGCTGAGCAGAAATTTGAACCTAGACAGACCATAGAACCCATGCATTCAGTTGTAACACCGTATTGAACTTGGACAAATGAAAAACAAAGGAAATGCCATCCAGTTTAAGGGAAAAGTGTGATCAAAGATAAGGAAGAGGGAATAAGCAAATAATATATTGGAAGTCATGTTAGGCTAGAACCCAGTGGATGAGCAAAAGCGTTAAACATGAAGTTGAAAAGCAGTTTGAAATCAGGTCATGGAGAGGTGTGAATGGAAGGTAGGGAATGCTGCAGTGATTTATTTGAAAAAAACCTGAAAACCTTTGGAGGAGGGATTTGCATGACTTGATTTTGGCTTTATGGTGATGGGGAGAACAATTAGGAACAATTAGGAATTATAAGTTCTAACAAGAAGTAATTGATGTTTATTATACATAAACATTTATTATTTAATTAATAACATTTATTATTAATAAATAAATATTAACAAAATATTTCCCAAAGTATTTTGACTCAAAAATATCCTATTTGATTATCAACAATTACCGTGTTATCAGTATTATTAATTCCATTTTACAGATAAGAATAATTAAGTTAAATTAAAAATAATGTTGTTCAGGGACTTCCATGGCAGTCCAGTGGTTAAGACTCTGTGCTCCCACCGCAGGGGGTGCAGATTCGATCCCTGGTCAGGCAACTAAGATCTCACATGCCATGACACACTGAATGGCAAAAAAAATTAAATAAATAAAAATTAAATGAAATTAAATTAAAGTAAAAATAATAATGCTGCTCAGAAAGGGCAAGTGACTTAGAATGTCGAAGATCAAATGGCAAACATGCCTAAAACTATAGAGATTTTCAAAAAGATTTTAGGTAAGTCTAGGATGTTCATCCACAGAGAGAAGCACAGTTGTCACAATTGTTACATCTCATGAAGTGGCTCCAGTGTGAGGACCCTTTACATGTGTTGTTATTTACAAAGAGGCAACATTGCCAAGAACTGAAGAGCAAGGACATCAGAGTCAAACTCCTGACTTTGAATATCAACTCTGGCTTTGCTAGCTATTTGTCTCTAGAGAAGTTATTTAACTTTGCTTTGTCTTAGCTGCAAAGCATTCTGTAAATCAAATGAACTAAAAAGTATAAAGTGCTTAGACAAATGCCTAGTATTAAATAAACTCTCTTAAATATTTTGTCATGTGTGATCCTCATAACACTTCTGTGAATACTGCCATTTCCTTTTAATACACAAGAAGACTGAAGTCCAGTCTAAGGACACTATACCACAGGGGAAAGAATGCCAGGGAACAGGAAAGCCCTTTTCAAGAATAATAAATACATGATCACTCTTTCTGGAGAAAGATATGGAAAATTGGCAATAATTAAGTCATCAAACATGAAAATGTGAGAAAGTCACGTTTCTCCTTCCCTGAGAAAAAGGTAGGACGATGCATGATGAAGAAGAGGGTGCCAATATCCTAGTAACAATGAATTCACTGAGAATTTGATGGTCAAGCCCAGTTAAAGCCCTGCTCCTTGGAAAAAAATTTCCCATTGTCTAATCATAATATCCAACTCTTCTGATCTCCTGCACCTCCTAATGCCCATTTGGTCTGATGTGGGCAAGGTTCAAGAGTACTTCTGGACACCAGATCAAAATTCCAGTATTTTTTTCCTAGCCCTGTGATCTTAAAAAATCTACTTAACCTCCCTGCATCTGCATTCCTTCATATATAAAATGAATATAATGATTCTTAACTTTGAAGCATCTTTGAATTAACAATTTACCATATAAATGCATGGTGTACAGTCAGCATTAAATAATGACTACAAGGATACTAGCATATACTATTTGTGGGTACATACAGGAGTTCCAAATGCTTTGTTCAAAACAAGTATTATTAATTTTTGGTTAAGTGGATGGATTATCTTGACACACTGTTAATACAGTTATGCTATTTTCTTTTTTCCCCCTTCCCAAAGTTTATTGCTTTTCTATTCTTTAATAAATTTCCATCTTTAACTTCTTTCCCTGAGTGCCTCATCCACCTGTCCCAAAGGATGTTGCCAAAATTCAGTAAGATATGGCTGTATCAAGCATAGTGTATAGCACCTAATGATCATTAACCAGTAATTCTGGGTTTCCAACAGACAGGTCATGTAAAATTGCTGGACCTCAATATTCTAACCTGAAAACTGAGGATAACTTGCAGTGATGTAGCAAAGTTTAAAAATCAGTGGATAGAAAACTGTCTCGTACATAATACAAGTTTTTAATATCCTCTCCTTTCTCTTGACTCTTCTTCTGCCTCTAGATTATCAGGAGACACTATTTCTCTTTAGTGCTCTCAGCAGATATTTCTAAATGTTTTGGAGATTAAATGCATAATCTGAAGAGAAATCAACAAATTCAAGAGTTAATGGATGAGGTGAGCTGGGCTGGGTTGAGATTTCCTAAAACATTCAGGATTCCCCTTAAAATTGGGCACCAATTAGCGTTTATTCATTCATTGGCAGTATTCACGCATTCAGTGCCTCCCCTTCTCATTCAAAGTAAAAGCGGTTGCAAGACTAAGCAATCTGCCTCCACCTCCTCTCCCAAATCCACTGTCCCTGAACTCATCAAATGCCCCCCTCATTTGCTCTATTGCAGCCATCTTGCCTCCTTACCCTCCAGGCTTCTCCCACTTCTGCCTAGAATTCCCTCTCTACCCAGGGATTCCCATACCCTACCTACATCTAGAATGTCCTTTGCCTTTTTTCTTTCTTACTTTTCTCCCGGGTACATTTTACCATTTGACCTACTAATTTGATGTAATTATTTGTCTGTTATCTTTCCCTCTCCTCTAACCTATAAGGCCCATGAAAGCAGGGACAAGGTCTGCTTCCTTTACTGTGGCTGGCATGTAGCAGTTTCTCAACAACTAGTGAATGAACAGACTGATACATTCAAACTGTTCACTCAATGACTGCTTTGTTCAAATGTGAATACCATGGTGAACACCAATAGGCATAGTCCATGGCAAGCTCCATAGTTGAAGAGACTGATATTAAATAAAACAATTACTAAAATAAACATTACAACAACCTCTGCTGGTAAAGGGACTTCGTCCCCTCACATCCAGGCTTTGTCACTCTCCTGGTCTGCTGTATGTTAGAGGGTGTCTGGCCCTGTAGGCTTCTGGTTCAGTTTGACTGATAGGAGCCAATTATCATGAGTTTAGAAAGCTAAGAGAAGGGAGGAATGAGGCATTTTTCTTCCTTCTCTACCTCAGGTGGTGGCTGCATCTCCTCTGTGAAGTAAAAGCACCTCTTCTTCTTGTCTCTCCCATCTAGTGTTCTTAGTAGTTCCTTGCTGGTGATAATATCTGTACTGCCTCACTTTCTGCTGTTTTCTTTCTAAGTTCCTCCATTAATCATGGAAATAATTACCTTCATTATATTTTCCCCTTTGAAACCTGAAGGCATTTCTGGCTGTTTCTTTGGATCTTTGCTTTTGTACTTACACTCTGATTGGTACACCATCATCCGAAATTCTTTTAGAGGAAGGCATAGTGCATGGGACAGCACATAACAGGACCCTCCCAGTGCAATGGAGCTATCCAGGGAGATGCTGCCTGAAGTGGTGGCATATTATTCTTTGAGAAGGGAACATGAAGAGGAGACAGCAGGGAAAGCAAGGGTGGTGTGTTTCTCAAAGGAAATGGCATATACGTGAAAGCCCTGTTCCAGGAGGGAGTGGAAAATTTTCAATAACAGAATGAATAGCACCAGATCTGGAGAATACAGAAGGAGCACCCAAATGAGGCAAGAAGATTTGGTCAGTCATTCTGGGTCATACTGGCCATGTTTAGGTGTTCATCCTACAATTCATGGGACTCTTCCAGGGAAGGCTTTTAAACAGAGGAGGTTAAGACAGTGACCTCTTCTGATCTGTGCTTTGTAAAGGTGATCAGTTGTAATGGAGACTACAAATCTGGTAGCTAGGAGGCCAAGTGGGAGGCTGCTGTAGTGCAGGCATGAGGTCATGGTGGTTTGAACCAGTATGATGACTGAGACACAGACAGGAAGTGGAGAGTCCTGGGCTCCTCCTGTCACTCTCCTTCCCCTCCCCAGACTGCTGAGTGTCTCCTGTGTCCCTGTGGGCAGGGGAGATGCTGGCCCCATCAGCTTTCAGTTTAGGTCAGTGCCAGAAAGACTCAGGAGCCTCTGAAGATGATGAGAAAGGCAGCCAGGTGAATAAAGGCTTTGCTTTCTTCATCTCCTCCCCACAGACCAGCTGGAGCAAAGGTTCAAAATAACACGAGGCTGTTAGTGAGAAACTGTCACAACCTCTCCTCTTTCTCATGTGGTGGCAAACTTCTCCAGAACACTCCACACTTGATTGTTCTAATTCTGGGCAAGCTCCATCTTCCCCATGTGGTGACTCGGTTCCTCAGCTTTGCTCACGTCTGTGTCTCTTGGGGTATTTCCAGGGGCTCTAAGACTATTCCTGTGTCTTTAGTAAGCATTTTGGGAACTACTTCTACTGCTTCTTGCAATGTTCCTTTTGTTGCAAGAACAGTTCTACGACAGAGAAGAAAAGTAGGACTGAATGACACCAACTAATAAATACTACTATTTCATGGTTGGTGAAAGTGAGAAGGTGTTAAGCTTGAAGTCAGGAGGTGTTTTATTAAGTTCATGTCCTTATTCTGTGACCCTGGAAATGATGAAGAAAAGACCTTGACTTGTGGTGTAATAGTTACTCACAGGTACTGAACATTTGTAGGAGACAGGCACTAGGCTAAGCTTTATACAAATTATCTCATTTCATCCTCTCAACCACCCTCAGGAAGAAGATTGCTTATTTTCTTCATTTTTGAAGGTAGGAAAATAAGTTCAGAGAGGTTAAGGGGCTAGCAGGAAACCACACAGCTGACAAGTCATGGGGAAGGATTGAACTTGGACCATCCTGTTTAAAGCCTTTGCTCTTACTATAACTCCCACAACCTGAGCTACCAAGAACATGAGGTTGGGAGCCCATATTGGGATTTTAGTCTGATGACAACTTATCTGTTTTGTTAACTGCGCGATGCCAGACAAACATCCTGGCCTCTCTGAACCTTAATCTTCCTTTTCTGTGAAGTAATAATAATAACAATTCTAATAATGATGATAATAATAATAATAATTCTACAAGATGCAGGGCACCAGGGAGAATTTTAAGAGATTATGTATAGAAAATGCCTAATCCACCAGCTCCACAGGGTTCCCTGCTCAGTACTTCAGACATTCCATATAAACTGACTCCAGCCTTGCCTCCTAACAAGCTGTGTAACTTTAAATGTCTTTGATAAACTTTGAGTCGCCCATGTATGGAGTGGGATGAAATCTGATTTACCTATAATTTTTATAAAGAAGATTAAATAGGAAAAATATGATACAGAGCAACCTATTTATAATAGATGTTTATTTTCCTCTCCTTGGGTAAGCCTTACTGTTCTTTCTGTTTAAAATGTTTAAGTAGTAAGTGCTTTATCTTCCTTTCTGTATCAAATGAGGTTATCCTTTTGATATAATTAACTTGTACTGGAAAAAAGCATAAGAGTACTACATAAAAGCTAAAGCTTACTATCACTACTTAATGATTTTAATTCTATGAATAATTATAAAGAATGAACAATTAATACCATGCATTAAATTGCCTAGTGCTTTTCAATTTTACTTATTCATTATTTCAGGGCCCTTAATTTTATAATCTATTAATTTAAAAAAAAATTTTTTTTTACAAATAAGAGAACTGTGTGTCTAGTCTGTTTCTAAGGACTGTTGATCCTAGCAGAGAGAAGACATTTTTAAAAATGAGCTGTAACTAGTGGATACAAACACTGACTCAAAAACTCTAATATTTTGTGGTATCTTTTCTTCATCATTTCACAATTATTATTCTATGTGTTGATGATCAATACCCGCCCCCCGTTTCTGAGTGATTGCCCTATTAATGATAGAGAGATGAGAATAAAATTAAATATTTGCACTAGGGGCTATGCTTAATTGAGTTCCTTCTCTGCTTATTGCAAGCTTTGGGTTTTGAAATTAAAGCCAACAAAAATGACGCCATTTAGAAATATGGCTAAAATTAGAAGTCTTTTAAATATGATAAAAATTATGCAGAGACTAAGATTTAAAATTTTTTAGGTTCAGACATGTGGTATAATTTTAGAAACAAAGCACAATTTTTTTATAAATTTTGAAAAATGTGTCCAGATTATATCGAGCACTCACATTGTTGCAGAAACTGTCAAACACTCAGGAGTGAAATAGAAGATAATATTAATCCTAAAATAGTTCAATATACAACATTATCTCATTTAACTTACAAGGCATCTTGAGGAAGAGACTGTCATTATCCTTATTGGCAGGGACAAAACTGAAACACACATTCATTCAAATACAAATGCTTATTTGAGATCTGGGATATTAGATATTGGGATCTACTATTTGGCAGACATTATACTGGGCACTTGAGATATGTCTGTGAACAGAATATACAAGACCTCTATTCTCACTCTACTATTATTTTAGAGGTACAAACAGATCATAAAATATTTAAAAAACAGAAATCTGTTAACTGTGTCAAACACTGAAGGTTGAAAATAAGTCAGCTATGGGAAAATTCTGCAGAAGAGCATTCTACATGGGAAAGCAAGAGCAAAGACCTAGAAAAGGGAGAGAAACAACAAAGCTGACAAGAGAGTGAACAAGGAGAGTGTGGTTGGGGAGAGTTGAGACAGGTGGTATGTAAAGCCAGATCCTGTACAACTTTGTGTATGACGGCAAAGAACTCATATTTCATTCCAAGAATAACGAGGTGGCATTGAAAGTTTTGAAGCAGAATGGTTATGTAATTATTTTAAAATTTATTTGTCTATCGTTCTCTGGAAAATGGACAACAGAGGGCAAGAGTAGAAGCAGGGAAACAAGTTAAGATGCTATTAAGGTGTCCAAAAAAGGAGATGTGAACTTGTACTAGGATAGGGGTATCAGACATGGATATGGGACTCAGTAGTTTCCAGAAACAGGACTGGTGTTACATTGGATATGGGAGGATGAAAAAAAGGATAAATTATAAATTTTATGCAGAAGCAACTAGATTCATGAGAATTTCATTTACTGATAAGAAAAACTGTGAACATAGCAATTTTGTGTTTGTTTTGTTTTTTAAAAAAAAAAATACAGTACAGAAGATATTAATTGTCTTATTTGGGTGTGTTATTTGGGATATAAAACTGAAGATATACAGTACACAGTTGGGCATATATATTTGAAGCTCAAAATGTTTTCTTGCAGATACAAATTTGGGTTTTCAACTTACAATTGCTATTTAAAGGCATTGGCTAGTGTGAGATCACCTAAAGTGAGAGTTTATGTAGAGAAAAATAGAGAGCATAAACCTAAGCCAGGGGCTTATTCTCTTAGAGAATATACATAATTTGCTCTACATTTTAGGGCTAGTAAATGGCAAACTTAAATCCTGTATGACTCCAAAGTCCATACTTTTATGTTTTATCACCTATTAGCTGATATTTTAAGTGAGCTTTTAAAAATGAATAGACTTTTGATATCCAAGAATGCTGAGAAGGACACTACAGGCTGAGGACACTGTAATATTTATGGCATAAAAGTGGAAGAGGACAGAGAGTGTACAATGGGTGGTTTTGTTGTTCAGTGTGATTTCAGTATAAGGCCTGGGGAGAAATGTATCAAGAAATGAATCCAACTAATATGTAGGGTGAAATAAAGAAACAGCTAGTTGTCCGTTTTTCTACAGTGACTGGGGATTCATGAATGGAAATGATGTTCTAATATGCTGATTCTGAAAATAGATCATATATTTGGATGATTTATCATTATTATATATGAATTACTATGTGGAAGGGGCTTAGCAGTTATTCTCTGTGACTTCCAAAGATAGAATTAAGAAGAGACATTTTTCAGAGTCAGGTTTCCACTCAATTAATAAAATAGCTCCAAAATTGTCTGACCTCTATAAAGAACATTGGTTCAAGAAGTTCATAATTATCACAAGTGTTCAAATACACATTAGATTCAGCATTCAGTAAGAATGGTTCTTATTTGTCACTTATTTATTTTTCCCTTTCAACTTTCCAGTACATAACCCATGTATTAGTCTGTTTGGGCTGCTATAACAAGAATAATACAGACTGGGTGGCTTTAACAACATTTGTTTTTCACAGTTCTGAAGACTGGGAAGTCCAAGATCAAGGCACTGGCCCATACAGTCCAGTGAGGGTCCACTTTCTGTTTCACAGATGGCAGCCTTCTCACTGTGTCCTCACATGGTAGAAGTGTCAAGAGACTTCTCTTGGGTCCCTTTTTTAAGGACACTAATCCCATTTTTGGGGGCTCCACTCTCATGACCTAATCATCTCCCAAAGGCCCCACCTCCTAATACCGTCACCTCAGGGTTAGGATTTCAACATATGAATTTGGGGTAGGGACACATACATAAAGTCCATAACAACCAGCTTTAATCCAAAATGTTCAAGCTGTTTCTTCTTGTACAAGTTCTTTTTGGAAGCATTTGTTATTCCCCATTCCTTATCCAGCTCTATATTTATACCAATTTCTGACATATGTGAATAGAATAAAATAAATTTTCATCTTTACTTCGGTGTTGTATTCATGACTTTGTAGATAAAGACTTGCTAAGAGAGAATCAGTATAAAGCATATAGCTTCACAACAATCAGGAAAGAAATTGGTCAGAAAGGTAAAGACAGTGTAAAATCAAGAAAAAGAAAAATGATGAAGATTTAAGTTTACTATAATTATAAGAGATTTGATATGCAATCAGTAAATTATTGTTATCTATTTTTAATGTTGGATCAGGACAGTGGTAGATGTAGATGTGATATTAATTGCAATCATTGCTATGAATTGTTTACTCATGCCTATTTTGTTAGGCTACAAAATTTTTTAAAAAAGTATTTATAAACTAGGCTAACTTGATTGTAGATTTTACTTGACCACATAAAGCTCTGGTAAGAGCTTCTCAGATGTGAGATTAATATTGGAAAATGGGCAGGAGCTCTGAAGGAAAAAAAATTAATTTGTTGAGCTCCCATATTTACAAATCCTTAGCTGTATTGTCCTCATCAGACAGAGCCTCTTGAGCCTTCTTGAGCCTCAGATCTTGATTTGTAAACTTGGGACAATAAAGCAGTCTTGTTTGAGCATTTAAGGATCAAGTGAGATAATAAATATAAACAATGATGATCAATCAACTGTAATCAATCAATAAAAATCACCTCCTTTTTGTTAGAATGGGATGGGATGAGAGAAGGCACCCTCACTGAGGTGTCAGATATATTAGGGATGAGTAGCTTTAGAGAATTATGTCTGGAGTGAGTTTTTGCACATGAGTTTGTGTCTTGGAATTGAAGTCAGGTAAACAAAGAACAAAACAACCAAATTCATCCCTTATTAGGAAAACAATAAACTTCAACCTTCTGAGTTAGAGCTAATATTTGACACTGAAGGCAGCATAGAGGACTGGAAAAACAGGATGAGATTGGGTATGAGTGTATATGTGTGTGTGTGTAGCAGTGAGGATGTGAGTGGATGTGGATGTGTGTGTGTTTGTGGTTGTTTATGTGAGTGTTTCTGTGTGTGTCTGGGGAAGGGGAGGAGAGATAGAAGCCTCGGAGAGCAGAAATAACGTGAGGAGTAAGCAACTGCAGTTTAACAGTAGTTACATAGCATAACTAGCACCACAAGAGGAGAGGAATAAAAACACAGTCGTGGTATGATAAGACAGCATGTTTCTCACCCCCATATACCTCTTGAAGTTGAGGGAGGTTTCTTGGACAAGCTCAGATGAAGCTGGAATGAAATACCTACATCCAGTGATGTTGCATATGCTTTTCACATGTTTTGCCAACTGCATACATACCTAGATGGGGATGAATGGGGGATAAACTTCAGCCTACAGCCTGCTTGTCAAGTCATGGGCCCCCTATGGAGCTGCCTCCTCAGAGGAAAAGAATATTTTATTTTTTCTCATTTGCCTAAAGACGCTCTATGGGAACCTGGTGGTCCTGCCTATATCAGTATCTCCAGACCACACTAGAGAAATGGGAAATAAGGATGTGCTGTCATAATAGATAGTACTGTACTTCTTCTTTTATATATTATGAAGCATGAGTATTGACTCATAATACAAAGGAAATAATAGATTAAAAGGGAACAATGGTGGACTTTTAGAGAGAAGATAGATTCCCCAAAAGTTTTGATTTTCTGAGAGGAATAATTCCCTTAGAATTATTAAAAAGTGAGTACTGAAGTATTATGGACTGAGTGGTGTTCCCCAAATTCACATGTTGAAGCCCTAATCCAATGTGACTATATTTGGTGATAGAGGCTGCAAGGAAGTGATAAAGGTTAAATTAGGTTCTAAATTTGGAGCCCTAATCCTGTAGGGCTGGTGCCTTATAAGAAGAGGAAGAGACACCAGACCTCTCTCTCAGCCATGTAAGGACACAGCAAGAAGTTGGCTCTCTGTAGGACAATTCTTCCAGAACTTTGAGGAAATGATTTCTGTTATTTAAATGACCCAGTCTGTAGTATTTTGTTATATTAGACAATCCAAGCTGACTTATACATGTAGCTTCTCCATAAGGGTACATATATGATCACTTCCTGATTACTTTCCTATAATATAGTCAAAATTCCACGTATAACTCTGACCCAAGTCCTGTGTTCTTTGCTGATAGACCCAAGATTAATGTATTTGGTAAATTAACCATATACACCTCAGAATGGCCCAGTTTTATTTTCTTTTTCAAAATGCATCTGTCTTAGTTAGCTTACACTGCTACAACAAAATACCATTGACTGGGTACCTTAAACAACAGACATTTATTTCTCACAGTTCTGGGGGCTGGGAGTCTGAGATCAGGGTGTCAGCAGGGTTTGGGTGAGGGCCCTCTTCCTATATGCTCACATGGCCTTTCTTCCAAGCCTGTGCATGGAGAGAGAGATGTCACCTTCTCTTCAGGTCCTTATAAGGGCACTAATCCCATTATTAGGGTCCCATCCTCATGACCTAACCTAATCCTAAATACCTCTCAAAGGCTCCACCTCCAAATAACTTCACATTGTGAATTAGAGCTTCAAGGCATGAATTTTGCAAGGACATGAATGGTCAGCCCATAACATCAGATGTGAATTAGATGGTCATTTTTACAGTCTAGGTAGCATGGGGCCAAGATTACAGTACCAAACTTGTGAATAATCCTGAGAAACACAAAGATCCTACTGGAACTAAAATCCTATGATCCTGATGACCAACTTTGACAAGCCAGCATTTGATTTTTGCCAACTTGTATCATCTCCCAGGTCTGCAGATTTTTTTTTTTCATTTTTTGCTAATAGTCCATTCTTACAGAAATGTGTGAGAATGTAAGTTATGCGGTCAACCATAAGCATATATATGTATGAATAAAATGATACTTTTTATTCAAATCATTACATTTTGAACCAAAAAAACTTAGATGGGTCCTACAATAATAATTTTATATTACAAATTAAAAAATTGAGGGTAAGAAAATGTGTGTTTATATTTGCTTTTCTAAATACATAAAGTGTACTTTTTGGGACACTGGAATTAGAACCAGATCCCCTATCACCCAGTGATAGGTCACAAGTACAAGTACATATGTATGTATAAAGCCCATCATACCCAAAGTATGTGTTCAATGCTACAAGAGCCACTGTCTCTAAGAAAATATGCCAGTAAATATCCCAGAGACAAGATTGGAAGAGAGGGATAGTAGCAGAATAGTGATGAAAAGCATCTGGAAAGTTGAACCAGAGGTACCTCCCTGTTGTGTCAAGGCCTGAAATTCTCCACATGCTTCTGAGAGAATGATAAAACAGCAAAGGCTTCAGGTCAGGATTAAAAAATATATATTCTATTATAATATTTTACAGTTAAGGAGGAGTAGAAAGTTTTGTAAGCAATTGATGATATGCAATTTTAACTTTCTAAGGAAAAAGATTTTAGACTAAAGAATTAATGTGGTTAGAGGCAGTATTCTAAAGACATTAGAATTCTGGGTTAAAAGTTTTGTACTTTTTGTCCCCCAGAAACGTATGTAGAAATATACTATCCACTGATGCATAACAGTTTCTGAGCTTCCTCACAGAGGGCAGGACCCATTGTCTTGCTTCTTCACAGATCTGATTCCATCATTTCAGCTTTGTTTTGAGCTCTGAGAGCCAACCCATGGATCAAAGGGTATTTAAGGAGCAGGAGTTTAGTAACTAAGGAGATTTGGTGACAAAGCAGTGCATTTTCCTGTTCTGGCCTTTGGCATCTGCTCCAGCCATTTCACTTAGGACTCATTCCTGTCACCAAGTCTCCCTTTCATGTATCTAGTTCAGTAATTGAGTGTCTATCTAGGCTCGTATTACTGCTCAATATATTATCAAAATCATAAAGGGAGGCTTTATAGTTTGATTGTCAGAGAGAAAGACAGAAGGGATTAGGTCTGGATCTCCTAGCACATAGGAGATAGCAACAAATATGAAGTGTCAACCAAATGCTAGACTATGTTTTAAGTCAAGAGACAAGCCACTGCTCTCAGGCTAAATCCAGCCTTCCATTCCTTTTTGTAAATAAAGTTTTATTGGAATACACTATTGCCCATTTGTTCACATATTTCCTAAGGCTGTTTTTGCTATACAACATCAGAGTTGAGTAGTTGTGACAAAGACCATATTGCCTGTAAAGCCTACAATATTTAATTTCTGGCTCTGTATAGAAAATACCTGCTGATCCTTGTTCTAAATGCTTTATTACAAATTACTACTTATGTGACCCTCAACAAGCAGTGTAACCTTCTTAATATTCACAAAAACTTCATGATGTAGCATCATGACACCCTGAGATCAGGGTGTCAGCAGGGTTTGGGTGAGGGCCCTCACCCAAAAAGATAAAAGACGTGTGCAAAAAAAAAAAGATAAAAGCTGTGCCAAAGCTGAATAGTATATAGCTAGGAATCAACAGACCTAGAATTCAAACTCAACCCATCTTCTCTGGAGTCTATGCACTTAAAAATAACAGTAAGTATAAATACATATTTATATGTGTGTTTGTATAAACTGGCTTTATTGAGCTAAACTTGACATACCATACAATTTACCTAATTAAACTGTACTGTTCGTTGGTGTTTCATACATTCACAGAGTTGTGCAAGCATTATAACAATTTTAGAACATTTTCATCATCCCCAAAGTAAAACAAACTCATTAGCAGGATCTACATCTTCTCTACCTCCTCCCCAACACTTGTTATTGTCTTCATTTTTATTTTATTTATTGCCATCCTAGTTGGGTGTACAGTGGTATGTCATTGTGGAGTGTTTTTTTTTTTTTCCCCTAATGGTTACTGACTTTGAGCCTCTTTTCATGTGCTCACTGGCCATTTGTACATCTTTGAAGGAATGTTTATTCAGAGGGTTTTTATCCCTCATTATGATTTTTTTATTATTGACCTGTAAGAATTTTTATATATTCTAGATATGTTATTTATCTGGCATATGATTTTCAAATATTGCCTGTCATTCTGTGTATGATCTGTTTTCTTTTGTGGGTGCTAATATAAATGGCACTGTGTTTTTAATTTCAAATTTCACTTGTTTATTGTTGGTATTCAGGAAAGCAACTGACTTTTCTTTTCCTTTTAACATCTTTATTGGAATATAATTGCTTTACAATGGTGTGTTAGTTTCTGCTTTATAACAAAGGGAATCAGTTATACATACACATATATCCCCATATCTCCTCCCTCTTGCCTCCCCCTCCCTCCCCCTCTCCCTATCCCCCCCCTTTAGGTGGGCACAAAGCACCGAGCTGATCTCCCTGTGCTATGTGGCTGCTTCCCACTAGCTATCTGTTTTACACTTGGTAGTGTATATATGTCCATGCTACTCTCTCACTTTGTCCCAGCTTACCCTCCCCCCTCCCCATGTCCTCAAGTCCATTCTCTAGTAGGTCTGCGTCTTTATTCCCATCTTGCCCCTAGGTTCTTCATGACCATTTTTTTTTAGCTTCCATATATATGTGTTAGCATATGGTATTTGTTTTCCCCTTTCTGACTTACTTCACTCTGTATGACAGACTCTAGGTCCATCCATCTCACTGCAAATAACTCAATTTCATTTCTTTTTATGGCTGAGTAATATTCCATTGTATATATGTGCCACATCTTCTTTATCCATTCATCTGTTGATGGTCATTTAGGTTAAAGCAACTGACTTTTGTGTATTAACCTTATATTCAGCAACCTTGCTATAATCACTTATTAGTCCCGAGATTTTTTGTTGTTTTTGTTGATTCCAATTTTCTACATGGATACTTATGTCATCTCCAAACAAAAACAGTTTTAAGTCTTTCCCCCCAATATACCACTTATTTCCTTTTCTTTCTTTACTGCATTAGCAAAAGCTTCCAGTATGATGTCGAAAAAATGTAGTGAGAGGAGACATCCTTGCCTTGCACCTAATCTAAATGAAAGCTTCAAGTTTCTCACCATTGAGTAGAATGTTAGCTGTAGGCTTTTTGTAGATGGTCTTTTTCATGTTGAAAACATTTCTGTTGATAATTTACTGAGAACTTTTATCATGAATGGGTGTTGGATTCTTCCAAATACTTTCTCTGCATCTAATGATATGATCATGAAAATTTTCTTTTTTTTTCAGATGTTGAACCAGCCTTACATACCTGGGATAAATTTCAATTGATTGTGGTATATGATTTTTTTCATACGTTTTTAGATTTGATTTGCTAATATTTTATTGAGGATTTTTGCATCTATTTTCCAGGGAGACATTGATCTGTAGTTTTCTTTTCTTGTAATATCTTTGTCTGGTTTTAGTATTAAGGTAATGTTAGCTTCATAAAATGAGTTAGGAAGTATTCCCTCTGTTTCTGTCCTCTGGAAGAGATTGTAGAGGATAGGTATAATTTCTTCCTTAAGTATTTGGTAGAATTCATGAGTGAATCCATCTGGGCCTTGCAGTTTCTCTTTCATAAGGTCATCAGTTATTGATTCAATTCCTTTAATAGATATAGCCATATTCAGATTGTCTGTTTCTACTTGTGTGAGTTTTGGCACACCATATATTTCAAGGAAGTGGCCCATTTCATCTACATTATCAAATTTGCAGGCCAAGAGTTATTCATAGTATTTCTTTATTACCCACTTAATTTCCATTGCATCTGTAGTGCTGTCCCCTCTTTCAATTCTGATGTTAGAATTTTTTTCTTAGTTAGCCTGGCTAGAGGCTTATCGATTTTATTGATCTTTTCAAAGAACCAACTTTGGTTTCACTGATCTTTCTCTCTTGATTTCCTGATTTCAAATTCATTATTTTCTGCTCTAATTATTTTTATTTTATATACTTACTTTAGAATTAATTTGCTATTATTTTTCTAGTTTCCTCATGTGGAAACTTAGATTATTGATTAGATCTCTTCTCTTTTTTAATATACACATTCAATGCTTTAAGTTTCCTTCTAAGTGCTGCTTTCTCTTATAGTATAAAGCCAGGCATTAAGCTTTTTTATTATAATGTAAGTGTCTGACATTAAGCTATTGATTGCCGAGGCATTCATTTCAGACATCCATCTTGAACAAACAGAAGGAAAAAGGGGACACCCTCACCCATGAGTTTTCCCTTTTAGAAAGCCCTGGGTAGCCTAGATACCTGACAACTTGAACGGATTTGCTTCTCCTTTACCATGCTCTAATTTCTGTTCTTCTGTTTTAAATTTTCCAATAAAAAGTGAACTTGCAAAATCCTAGGTAACCCACTCTCAGACCCTAATAAAGGCAGAGCCTCAAGTCTGTACTCCCTCCCGCTTTCTCTGTGATATCACTGTGTGGCCTTCACGCATAATGTATACCCTCCACAACCTGTGAGTAATAAATTGTCTTGTTCAAAGTTCCCTGATGGTTTCTTGCTGAAGGGTGTTCTCCTGCAATCATAATAAGAACCACAAGAGATGGTCAAGATACAACATTGACTCCAACGTGGGAAATGTCTGTGGGGCTCACCACAAGGAATATGGGCCCATGCAAGTGCCTCGGCCATTCCTAGCCAATGACATCACTAACATAATAATGCTGCAACCCACAAATTTTGATGTTTTATTTATTTTTTCATTTAGTTTAAGATATTGTAACATACAAATAGCTTTATTTCTCATTATCCAATTTTTATACTTTTAATTTTTATTTTTATGTAATTGTCTTGGCTATACTCTCAGGTATGATGTTGAATAGAAAGAGTAAGAATGGACATTCTTAACAGTCTCTGATCTTAAGACAAAACTATCCACTCTTTTGGCAGTTAGTATGATGTTATCTGTGGGTTTTAAAAAAAAAAGATGTCTTTTCTCAGGCTGAGAACTTTTCCTACTATTCCTAGTTTCTTGAGTGTTTTTATTATGAAAGTATGCTGGATTTTACCAAAAGGTTTTCCTATATCACTAGAGATGATCATTTATTTTTTTTCTCTTATTCTAATTGATATGGTGTATTACATGAATTGATTTTCTGACGTTAAACCAACTTTGAATCCATGGGATAAATTTCACTTGGTTATAGTAAATATTTTTTCCAATATGCTTCTAGATTAAGTTTGCTAGTATTTTGTTAAAGATCTTTGTGTCTGTATTTATAAAAGATATTGTTCTATAGTTTTCTTTTTAATTATGTTTTTGTCTTCTGCTGTTCTTACTGAGATTTAGTAGATTTCTTGAATTTTAAAAAATATTTTTGTGTGATCTTAGGATAATTTCCAGATATTTAAATAGTTTTTTCCCATATATATAATTTTTACTAGTTATGTTCTTTTCAATGGTGAGATCCTTATGCCAGAAGTCCATGGGAATAAAGTATTGGAGCCTATGTTCCTGAACCAATATGCTAAATAGCCCAGTTTTCTCTGGATGCATGATTGTTAACTTCAGACATAAGTGACTAACTGCTGTTGGGGAGTCTCAGACCAATAGTGCACATTAAAAGTATTTTTAGTCATGATGGCTATAGAGAGTTGGACATTTTTTAAAACATAGAATTCACTGATCTCAATTATTTTTGAGGAGCTATGTTTCACTGGTGACAATCAAGCTGAATGTTTGTTGAAAATTCAGACACATCCAAGTATGTCTAGAGTAGAACCATTTTACATGAAGGAACAAAGAGGCTTACATGAACAAATTTTTACTAAAGGGAAAGGGTAATTCAACAAATATTACTGGGATCCTTTCCATGGGCCATGACTTTGTGATGTATTGTCCACACCAGGACAACTTATTTTGGAATAAAATGTTTCATTATTTACTGCCAATTTTTAGAATGTTAGAAATAAAATAGGTGTCAGAAAGCACTAATTCCAATAATCTCATTTTAAAGATGAAAAATGGAGGCTCAAACAAGGGATATAACTTGCTCAAGATTGCAGAATTGATGAGAACTGTCCTGTGGGTGAATCATTACTCAAGACTGTGAGACCAGGGAAGACTTCCCAAAGATGGTGATAACCCATAACTTCCCACTCCCCTTAACCGTCCTGGGTTCCTCACTCTATCATCCTGCACTAACTGCTTGGCACAGTTAAAGCTATTTTCAGTGCTCACATTTCATCTTCCCAAGACAAGAAGCTTATTAATGACCCATGTAAAGTATCTAACACAGTGAACATTGTAGCCTCTCAAATATGTTTCTTCTTTTGACTATTTTGTACCATTTCTATTTTTTTGTGTCCTCCATATGATTGATTTTCTTTATTTCTTTTTTATTTTTTTTTTTGCGGTACACAGGCCTCTCACTGTTGTAGTCTCTCCCATTGCGGAGCACAGGCTCTGGAGGCGCAGGCTCAGCAGCCATGGCTCACGGGTCTAGCTGCTCCGCGGCATGTGGGATCCTCCCAGACCGGGTCACGAACCCGTGTCCCCTGCATCGGCAGGCAGACTCAACCACTGCACCACCAGGGAAGCCCTGATTGATTTTCTGATTAGTGTTTTGTTTCAAAAATGAAGTCAGGCTAAATTAAATGGACACAAATAGAAATCTAGCTATACTCACTGACCCTACCATATTGAGAACATCAGGGTAGGGCTAATTTCTGGAAATATTTGAGTACACTTTGCTTCACACAGTACCTCACATTTTCCAAGATGGGAAATATCAGAACTAATATAATTTCCTTAATAATTTAAGACCATGATACTTTTAGAGTCACCTCTCTCCTTTTCAAGTCATTAACTTGGTTTTCTTCTTCTTGGTCTTTAGCTCTACTGAAAAGCATTCAGCAGAAGGACACATCTGAAATAAGCTCAAGAGAAGGAGTGAAGAAGAACCTGCTGTCAGAGAAGGTTTATGACATGACTGGGATATTTGGGACATTTGAAGGAAATTGCCATAGTAGGAAATGACTGAGAGCAGGACAAAGCGAACCTGGTCTCATGGACATCTGCTGTTTTTGCCTCCCTGGGTTATATTCATCCTTATTCTGCTTTTCATCACTCTCTACTTCCTTATGTAGACTTCTCCTCCATCTCTCTAAGACCAAGTAGTTTAAATGGGCTCATTTTCCATAGAACTAAGCCCCAGGAGGGGTATCAGATTCCAGTCTGGGCAATAGGTATGTCTACCCCCTGGCCAAGAAAGAAAGAATGCTTAGCACAAACCATTACAGAAAGATTCAATTCCATACCTTTTTCTGGAACTCTTGGGATAAAGAATCATCTTTTCTGTTGATATTGAACCTAGAAGGATACACTTTTAACAGTGTACATGGCTTCTTTTCTGCCACCATATTAGTTCATCAGAGCTGATAGTTGAAGAAGAACTAAGTTTTTTAAATCCACTGGATATGGTGATGTCTGACAGGAATTTTCATGTATGTGACCTATAATTTCCCATTTTTTCCTACACTACTTTGAACTAGTTTTCAGACACTTTCAAATGTGAGTGAGGTCTCATCCTGTGTCTGGGATCTCTCCAAAAAGGTCTCAGAAGCTGGTGCTAGGAGAGTCAGGGCAAGCAGGTGGATTATGTGCCAAGCCTGGCAGCAGGTTTATGGGAAAGGACCAGAAGATGAGATGGATAAGGGAGAGCTTCAGTGAGGGAGCCAGCAGAGAGATGTAATGTTGATTCTCCCCATCCTCTAGAATAGTGCTTTAGTATTAATATGCACTCTTGCATATATCACATACAAAATCCTATCTACCACTGCGATAGCTATCAGCAGCCCAACTCTATAGTCAATACTCAGGCTAGGGTTTTTCCTTAGATCATGCAACTAGGAAGTAGTACATCCAGGAGTCTAGCCCACATCTTTTTCCTACGTACTGATGCCATATTCTTTATAACAGACTGTGAGTCTGAAGGCAAATAGAGATACTCCAAACCTTACAGGCGTAATCCTAAAGAAAACATGATGGTCCCAGTGATGGATTTACACTGAAGGATTTTGGCAGATACCTAATCATTGAAACTGGGAAACAAAGTGAGAAATTGGGCATTAAAATATAGCAAGAAATTGCATTTTTGAAAGTTGTTGAATTACTAGGGACTCAGACTCAATATTTTTCAGAACCAAAATGTTCAAGATAAGGTAAAGTACCTTTACAGAACAAGCACTCAATAAATGGTAATGATTTTTCCTGTAGAGATAAACAAAGGAGAAATTAAAGGATTATCATACATAAAGTTTCAGAAGTAGAAAGTAATATGGTGTGTCTGGGGAATGACAAGTACTTTTGGTGTAATTAGGGTAAAGCACATGAGAAAGGATGTGATGAGTGATGACAAAATGCCAATTGAGGTCAGGATGTGAGGGTACATGAGAAACTTATTAAGAGAGATGCACTATGTTCTTGAGAAAAGTGAAAAGACATTAGAGTTAATTATATATATATATTTTCTTTCTTTCTCATTCCTTCTCAAGTTTAACTCAGTGCTTATCCACATCAAATATAAATTGTGCTGCACCCTAGGTCAAAACTCTCACTTTCTGCCTGGTAAGAAATAGAGCTGGGTCATTAAATCTACTTGGACAGCTTTTCTTTTAATCATTTGCTTAATAAAAAGTGTTTTCATCATTCATTAAAGGGAACAGTGGAAGTCTTTTTCTAACTTGGAGTCTATATGAGACCTTCTAGAGGAAATCTGTCACTTTTCATGGGAAAAGTTTGAAGCTAATTTTTCTACCCAGCTTAGTTCAGATCGGCTACTCATTTGCTGTGTGATCTTGGGAAAGTAATTTTCTTCTTCTGGACTAAAATCTCATTAAACCTAAAATAAAGGACTTGGATTCAAACTCACTTGAGATAAATGGTCTATTTTATGTATAATATCCTGAGGTCCATTGTAGTGAAGAGTAAATGGAATATTTGTTCTTAATGTGTAAGCCTTATGAGGGTGGGGAGTCACAGAAACAACCCCCAAGGCCCCTGGATGTATAAGTTAGAACCACATAGACTCCTCTCTATGAAACAGGCAACACCATGATTGTGTGACTAAAACAACTGGCTTGTGATGACCCTAGGCCATGGACTTTATTCATAGCTGATTCATAACGAAGACACGTTTTTCTTTAATTTTTGTTTGGTTGGTTGTTTTGTTGACTGATTAGTTATATTGTTCATGTGAATGAACACAGATTTTCTAGAACCAGGCTATTTGGCCAATGTCTCATGCTAGATTGATTTACTTGTGCTGCTTTCCTTATTCTGAGTATCTAACCCTCAGCTGGATTAATATATCTATAGTGATATACCTAAATACAAATTGACTTATAAATGGGATGTATATTTAAAGAGGTGATATGTCAAGGTCTTCAAGTCCAATGTTAGAGGCTAGTTGCCACTGCATATTTCCTGCCTACCCTCTTCAGGGCAAGGTCACCCTACAGAGCCTTTTGGTTTGGTGCAAAACTGGACGTGTGAGCTTCTCCACTGAAGTACCTGCAGCATGGAACAAGAATAGGCTAATCTAGTTTCTGTAGAAGACCCAAAACTCTTTTATGTAACATTTATTCCAATCATTTAGTTTATCTGATTGATTTTTGACTTTTTATTTTAACATTTTATACAAATTGAGTCTTGCCATGTAGCTTAGACACAGGATCCGTGTATAAGCACTTTTTTACATATGTCTCACTGTTTACATAAGATTGCATGCATAGCATATTTACAGATCTACTTAGGAACTTTTTTTCAGAATTTGTATTATCAGTCCACTATCAACCCTTTTCCTTGCTATATGAGCTGAATTGTGTCCTCACAAATTTAAATGTTGAGGTCCTAATCACCAGTATCTCAAAATGTGCCTGTGTTTGGAATAGAACCTTTAAAGAGGTAATTAAAACAAAATGAGTTCATAGGATAGACCCTAATCCAATGTGAATGGTGCCCTTATAAAAAGAGAAGATTGGCACACAGATATGTACAGAGGATAGATCATGTGAAGACACAGGGAGAAGGAGGCCATCTGCAAGGAAAGGAAAGAGACCTCAGAAGAGACTGAACGTGCTGACATCTTGATCATGGATGTCTATAAAACTGGGAAAAGGTGAATTTCTGTAGTTTGTCCCCCATTATGTGATATTTTGTTATGTCGGTCTGAGCGAAAATAATATACCTACACAAATGGGTTGCACAGAAACCAATCTTGCAGGAGTACACCAGTATTTATGAAACCCAGGTATAACCAAAGTCACATGAAGCCCTGTTCCTGCAGAGTACATATTCAGAGAAACATCTGTCACAAAAGCAAATGAGAGAGAGAGAGAGAAAAGAAGAAGAGGAGGAGGAGGGGGAGGGGGAGGGGGAGGAGGAGAAGAAGAAGAAGGAGGAAGTGGAGAAGAGGGGGGAGGAGGAAGGTGAGGGGGAGGGGCATGGGAAGAGGAAAAAGAAGGAAGAGGAGGAGAATATTTTTTTTCATTTTTGTTTTTTTTGAGGATAAATATGTAGGTTTGTTTGGTTTTTAAGAAGCAACCTGCCTTGATGCATTTTATTAATGATCACAGGCATACTGTATTCAAAAAAAACTTTTATCAGTTTCCTGTAATAAATCTTTTCTGTCCTCTTTTGAATCATTTGTTTCTTTTTTATAGTGCCCGTTCCATTCTTGTTTTTGCTTGATTTTCTCTTGCTCTTCTGTGCACCCTGGACCCATGTTTGCAAACATGCCAGGGCCAACAGTACAATTGCGTGTAACCCCAGTGACCATAAATCCTGTTCTGCCAACTCTGGTCAATTTACTGTTTCACTGCATCCTGTCTTGTATAGAATTGGTCTTAGGTTTTTAGTTTTAATAAGGTATTAGTATTAATATTTGCATGGAAGTAAACCCGAGTCTGTTTCATAAATACTCACTTTGTATTTTTAACTTATGTCACAGTCTCCTCCAAATGCATGTGAGATCCATGTAAAATGAAGGCAGTTCTTACTCAGTTAAACAAATGACAATTCATTCTCCTTTTCTTAACCTTTCCAGATGAGGCAAAATTAACACCCCTTTTCAAGGAAAGTTTGCAGGGTGCTTGGTGCCTTGGCTAGTGACAGTTCTCACTCCTTGTTTAAGCAGGTAGGAGTAGTATTCAAGATGAGTACTTTTGCTACCACTTGGAGTATCAGGAAATGTTGACTGCCTTGACCTTCACTGTGGTCTAAGCATAAAGTTGTCAGGCCACCACCCCATTGATCCTATAGCAAATGGGTACAGCTATAATTACCTGTATGTGAAATAAGGACAGAAAATAAAGGCTGAGAATTCCTGTCCTAAAGTATATAGACCATGTTTTGAAAGTTCTTGCTACAGTGGTTTGTTCCTTTATTATATGATATAAATCTAACAATGTTAGTCCATTAATGAATTAATTAATTGGTAGTACTGCTCTTGCATTTTCAATAAGCTGCTTTGGCAGCACTGAGTAGAAAAATTAAAGTCCACTTGTAATAAAAAATTAATTTCTTAATTACCATTTCTCCAAAACATTGACAATGAACCAATAATTTGTTCAACATGCTTATCAAAAATGACCACCATACAGCCATGGTGCATTTCTGTTCACGTAAAAGCTGGAAGGTATGTCAGCATCAACTTCAAAGAATAATAGTTTTTCTTTTATGAAAACTTCATTCAAAGGCTTCAGATAAAAAACTCAGTTAACTCTATTTTTATGGGTTTTGTCTATATCACAGAATCCAGTGAAGTTTTTGAAATACTTTTTTTGTTTAATATCCAGCATTTGACAATTTTGTAAATGCCATTGTAAATTCAATTAAAAATTCAGTGCTGAAAGTGGCAGTATTTATTTTCATGGTGATAATATAAATTTCGATAGGACACCACATCATAGAAGAACAATGTGGTTGCTGAATCCATACACCTGTGAAGCAGAAATGTAGTGGAATTATTTGTGGTCCACTTATAAATTATAATTGCATCCAAACCAACAACAACATACTACTGATTGAAATAAAAGCTGTGTTTGTCAAAAATACAAATAGCTTTACATATACACATTTATAGCAGTACTACAAAATTTTTGTTATGAATGCTTAAGTATAATATACACAGTTTCTCTCTGCTCCTCATCTTCCTTCTCATTTTAAAAATGTTTGAATCCAGTTTATAAATCTTTTTAAGTATCCTAAGGTGAGAGTGGAGATGTTTAAAATAAATTATTTAAACAGTCTTCACATGTTTTTTGAAATCAATTAGAAATTTTTATCACAGTATTTAGTGATTGGAACTTAAAAATAAAAAAGAACCTCAGCTTTTGAAGCTGTTGGCCAATTGTTACCTTGCAAACAAGAAAACCTTGGATTTATTTTTACAACAACAGCAAGTGAAGGACTGAACAAAATAAACTGTGAGTCCAATATTTAATTTTGATATGAAATAATTGCATCCTGGATATTTAAATTCAAGGGAAGAATGTCTTGATAGGGCCCCTACATTTTATTGGGTGAATTTACATTCTATCAAGAGGAATGAAATTGAGAAGACCTGTGATTTTGCTGCAGCTAAATTTGGTGAAACAAAAGGCTATATAGGGGTAACTTAGTTGACAAGTTTCTTATAAAAACACCTGTCAAATGAATGAATTCTTCCTGAGGCAGGGGAAAAAGAAGATGGTACCTCTGAACATGAACATATTTAGAATAAAATATTTAAATGAAAATTTTAAATTGAAAACGTATTCAATTTAATGAAGTTATTTTCAATTTACTATGTATCTCAGAAGTTTACTTAACTAAAAATAGTCTGTCCTACAGAGAAAAATTAATTGGAAGTGTCAACTATTTCAAATTTATTAACCATAAAAATACAACTTTGAACATATATAACTATTTTCGAAGTCCACCAATATAATAAAACTTGTTAGTCAATTAAAAATATATAAAACATTTTGCATTCACTTTCAATCTGAAAAGTGACTCATTTTGAACAATTGTTAGTTACATACACTTAATTCCTTCATTGTCCACTTACACATTGGTAAGTAGTCTTGTATTGATGAAAAATTGGAGAGTAGGGTGGTGATTCTCCACTGTCTATCATGCATTCATCCTATTCCTCTCTGTATTGAAGTAAAATTTATCTTTTGCAAATTAGTGTATCTTAAGGCATCACTCAAGTAAACACCTGCTGTCCAACATCTGAATTATGTGAGGATCATTATGATTCTAGATTCAGAGGCACCACTCCAGACATACAGAATCAAAATTAGGGTGGAGGGCAGAGAATTAGCATTTTTAACACTCTTCCGAGGGGTATCTATAATTTGAGACACTGCGGAGAATGTGAAGCAAACTCTAATTCTTGTCCTTTTTTCTGGTGTAGCATATTAAATGCAACAGCCTACTGCATACACAGCCCCGGCACTTTTACCCTCTACATCAAAAAGCTGAACTTTCTCTAGGATATGGAGTCCATCCTTTTAGCTCAGATATTATATGGCTTGAGAATTGGTTTTATGATTGGGTGTCAAATTATAGAACACATGAAGAGAGAGAGGAGTAGAGGGGAAGAGAATACATCTATTGACGTATTAGGTTAGAGAATCATTCCTCATTCCCACCTATACAAAAAGGTGTTTCCTCATTACATAGTCAGCACAGTTCCTATGTCTTTAAACTAGGGCCAGAGAGTAAAGTCAAAATATAGCATTTTGATATCTCTGTCCTGAGCAGTGTTGCTGTTTCAAGCCGGAATGAAGTGTAGACGTAGTTCAGAGTCAGATTTCATCAACCAACCCCGTTCTACTTGTATTCCACAGAAATGTCCCTGGGCTCTGGTTTATGATCCTTGGTTACCACTAGTAGAACTTTTATACAAAAACTTTTAGTTTAAAATACATATTGCCTTGGCCTTGGTTCAGAGTTTCAAATGATGTGACCATGCTTCTCACTTAAACAGTGTTCTATGAACTGGTCTCTGTGACTGAGAGAGGATAGAAAGAAAGGAGAAAAGAATCAGACATGATATATATATATATTTGACTGAAAACATATTAGTGCTATTTCCTGAAATGGAGAATTGAGAATGAGTATACTGGGGTATGAATGAGATTTTATTATTTTATTTTATTCATTAAGCTTTTAGACCATTCTATTTTTGGTAATGGGTTCAGGTTTATATGTCCATGAAGTAGTTAATAATAGACACCCTGATCTTAAGAAATCCAAAAACAGAGATAAGAGTCTTCCACTTGGAAGACAGGGATGAAGTCATGTGATCAAAATCACCCCTCATCCTGATCATCAAACGTTAACAGTGATCATAAGAAGCCTGGTACACCATTTTATTTTCTCAAGTAACTAAAATAAAACAGCGGACTTTCTTTGAGAAAAAAAAAAAAAAAAAAGAAATAAAATAAAAGAACAGCAGGAAAGGCCACAGACAGGACAATGCACTGACATGAAGGCTAATGGAGGGAAAGATTTCAAGCAGCCAAAGCTTGAATTTTTTCAAGGAGAAAGAGAACTGATGAAGTGGTCATTTGGGAATTATCATTGAGCATTTTCTAACTCAATTTTTATTGATTTCTCAAGAAAATAACCAGATTGGAAGTGGTTAAAAAGCCTCTTCCATTCCCCAAGATACAAATTCTTATGTTCCCAGTGGCTTTCTGGTTAGAACTCTGGTGATGCTTTCTGTTATTTGATTTGAACACCCATCTCACCATGGGACCTCACGGATCATGGATCACAAATGGGACCAGACCATCCTCTGTTCTTTATCGTATGACAGAACAGAGAATTGTTCTTAGTATATCCACAACAGAAAAAGCCTAGAATTTCAAAATGCAGAGTGCCTTGAGGAGGAGAGGACAAAATCTTAAAATTCCTTTTATTTTATTTTTTAAAAATGTCTCCATGTAAGGGAAAAAAAATAGATCTTCTGCTGTAAACGTTTCATTGGGCAGTTTTTCAAATTAATGCAGTTTAACTATTACATTAACTTAATGGCTATTTTCCCCTACTTTAACCATGTTAAATGTGCCGGCAATAATGAGCTTCTAATGCTGTCTCTTTTAAGTCTCAGAGGCATCTTTAGAGCTGCTGCTTATCTCCTGCATCATAAAGCTGCATAATTTAGTATTCAAACAATTCATTTAAAACTGAAGCCCTCAGAATTACCATAAAATTAATCAGAACAAAGTCATCTTAACCCATCAGTTTGGTTTATCTCTAGTTAGCAAATTTGCAAATGAAAGTGAGACAAATAACATTGACTGAACGCCAATATTCTCCTTCCGGGTAGAGTCCTGTACTCCCAGAGAAACCGATAAAATTTTGATAAAGGTATGGGTCACAGTTGTAATGATCCTTTCATAATTGTAATAAATCAGGACTTTAATCTTATTTCATGTTGTTAATTCCAGAGCTACTCTTACCTAGCTATGTATTGTTTTACTCTTGCTTTATTTTATTGTATTTTTAATTAATTAATTAATTTCAAATTTAACAACTAGGGGAAATTTTCTTTTTTTTTTTGCGGTACGCAGGCCTCTTACTGCTGTGGCCTCTCCCGCTGCGGAGCACAGGCTCCAGACGCGCAGGCTCAGCGGCCATGGCTCACGGGCCCAGCCGCTCTGCGGCATGTGGGATCCTCCCGGACGGGGGCACGAACCCGTGTCCCCTGCATCGGCAGGCGGACTCTCAACCACTGCACCACCAGGGAAGCCCAACTAGGGGAAATTTTGCCCCAAGCTGAGGTGACCAATACATTCTAAACATCTTATTTTTTTTTCTTAAATTTCTAATTTGGATTTAGAAAGTTTCAAATTGTTTTGAGGAAGTTTTCCAGTTGTTAAGATTTTCCTGGAGACTCAGGAACTTCAATTTCCAGAATATTCAATTAATTAAAGAAACTGTAGACATACTAGAACTTTCTTAATCTCTAAAGATTCTCTAAACTGTCCTGGAAAGTTGTTGTCTTAATGGAATTTTCCACTTTCTCAAGCATATCTATAGTTCATATTCAGTAACAGTTGATCTTTTTCACTGAATTTTAAAATTTTATTCTGGAATGTGAGAAACAACTCAGCTATGAGTTATATCTACATGGTGGGGAAAAAGGCTGATTTTTTAATGTAAGCCCCTCCGCTCAGAGTGGCATTTCTCAAAGTGTAGACCTCAGTGGGGATGTTACAAAAATAAAGGAGAAGTACACGCACAGATGTAGAAATGATGTGCTGAACTTATTTTTCTAAAAATATTTTGGCCTTGTGTTAGATCCTTGAAGAGTCTAGAGCAGAGATTAACAAACTTTTCTAAGTAAAGGGTCAAAAAGAAAGCATTTTAGACTTGACAGGCCATCTATTCTCTATTGCAACTCAACTCCCTGAACTCTGCCATTGCAGTACTAAAGCAGCTATAGATGACATTCAAAAGAAGGGGCATGGCCATGGTCTAATAAAACTTTATGCATTAAAAAATGGTGACAGTTTGCCAAGACCTGGGCTAGGGAGAATGAACCTCTAATAGGAAAAAGCTATTGTGATTTAGCCCCTTCTTACCATGAAATCTTTGGTTTCTTTTGTTTAAGAATCATCTTGCAAAACTATTGTGTTAAACAATACCAATTGGGATATAGTGGCATAATGGGAAGAGTAGGCTTTAGGATCTAAGTGACATACGCCGAAGTCTTAGTGCTTCCACTTGATAACTCTAGGACTTCTGACAAATCAACTTTTTTCATACACAGTGGAACAATCTGTGAAGTAGGAATCACCATCTATACTTTATACAGTTGATGCGAAGGTTAAAAGAAAATATGTATATCAAGTTTATGGCATGCAGTGCCTTGATAAACACGAATCCCCTCCTGATGGCTACTTATCTTCTTTCAAAGACTATTCATACCGGACTTAGTGAATTTTACCTTTATTTGTAGTTACTACTCTTTTCGTGGACAACAAGTGAATATGAAGTCTCTTAACACGTACCTCATAAAAGTGCAGTGAGTGGATCCATTTTTGCTCTAGTCATGGGTTATTTGGCATTTCTCAGTGTGGCTGAATTTCTGTTTGAGCAGTTTAGCTGATTTTAAAGCCCAGGGGTTCTCTTAGTGAGAGCTAAAGAGAGGGTGCTGGGGGCTCATATCAGGGCTCATCATGTCACTCAGTCTTTTCACTGTTATTTTCCTAATCATATCAAACACTTATTGAGGGTTCACACTATGAAAAGCCCTGTTCTCAGCTCTTTTTAGGTATTAATTCACTTAACCTTCAAACTTCCTATGGGGTTGTTACTAATTTAAACCCATTTATAGAAATAAAGAAGCTGAGACACAGAGTCACTGCCTAGCTGCCCAAGGCCACACTGCTTACAAGTGAAAGATCCAGAATTCAGAACCAGGTGGTCTGCCCTAGAGCCAGCTCTGGAAAATTCAGCAACTTTCTTCAGAAAATGCTTTTTGAGCATTTGCTAAACCATTTTGACTCTTTTAAATGAGATCGCTTTGTTACTCAGAGGCAGAATTGTATAGTTTGAAGAACATAGGCTTGGAGCTCAGATATATCTTGATTGAATCTGACTCCACCACTCAGTGCTTAAGTGACCTTGCACCATTTAGCATTTCAAAGTTTGTTTCTGCAACCAAAAAAAAAAAAAAAAAAAAAAAAAAGGAAAGAAAATAATTATACCTACCTCATACATCTATTTTGAAAATAAAAGCTTACTTATAAAATCACAGTCCCAGGTACTTAAGAGTTCTCCTAAGTACTCTTTCCTTTCCAGCTCTCTCCTCACTATTATCTGAGGGGTCTCAAATGGACCCATGCAAGCCAGTAGCTGTTTGTTATTCGAGGAATGCACCTGAGAAAAAAGTCTGCCTCTAACATACCTTCCCCTTCGTTTTATTCTAGTGATTCAGTGTTCCTATGCCAATTTTTTTCAATATTTTCTTGCACGTGATTAGTATTGAACTTACAAATCCATTTTGTAATGCCATTTTATTCCAGCCTCCCAGAAATCCTGTGAAGGAAAACATTGCTACCCTGTATGTAAATAAGAAACCTGACTCTTATTGTGGAAGTTAATTGCATAACCAACCACTAAGGAGAGGTGATACCGGGGTTTGGATTTTCTCATCCTGATTTCGAACAGAAGCCACTATACCAAAATGGCTCTACGATTATCTTTGCCTTCCAGGGACTGTGCTAGGTGTCACAGTACACACAAAGCTGGGCAGGCAGTCTTCCTTTATTAAGTTTAAGAAGTTTTCCTATTAATTAATGTGAGATTCCCCATTCCTCCTTAACAATTCTCCTCAGGTAGCTTTTGATTTTGAGCTCTTTTCCAATTTGCATAGAATAAAGAGAAAAAGAAAGAAAGATACATGCTCTCACATACATGTAAGTAGAAAAAAATAACATACACAAAATAAAGAAAAGGCCACAAAAAACCTGGCAACTTTTCTTTTCTGTAGCCCTTTACAAAGTGTATTCACATTTGTTAATTTCGTAGACTGTATATAACAATCTGGTAAAATGAGAAAGGTGTATATTTTCCTTTTCACAGGGAGAGAAATAGAGGTTGTGTTTCTATCCAAAACCTCATATATTCATTTTCCGTGGTGAAACTGGAATTGGCAAAGAAAAAATTGAAGATTGGCTCATTCATCGTTCATTTTATCTTCTTTCAAGCTGGAAAGGTTGGAAAGCTATAAACTTCATTTGGACAGCTTCCTTTGCTGCTAGGATTCTAGGTGAATTCAGGAGATATTTGGGAGATAGGAGTGGGTCAGAGGCCATGTCCTAAGGCCCAGGCTGTTAGTGCTAACAAGATAGTGGATGCATGAGGTCTTCTCAAAGCAGCTTTTCAGTGTTTATTCTCCAGATTTCTCAGTGTTGAGAAGCTGAAGCCATAGGAGTTTCCCGATCCCAGGTTTTCAGTTCCAACAACCATATTTATACGTGTGAGCCTCCTTCCAGAATAGATGGTGGAGCTCATGGAGGCAGGTGCTCCCCTAGTGGAAGAGACTGGTATTGTTCTGGAACTCACTCCAAACTTGCTTACTTAGCCTTCCCAGTTTTGTAAGCACCTAATTCCCTATATTGAAACCTTTCTTGGTAAACACTTTAGTATTTTCTGTTTCCTGCACTGAAATCATATACACTCCCAGGTAAGAGATCAAACTTTTGGGGCTTCCCTGGTGGCGCAGTGGTTGAGAGTCCACCTGCCGATGCAGGGGACACGGTTTCGTGCCCCGGTCAGGGAAGATACAACATGCTGCGGAGCGGCTGGGCCCGTGAGCCATGGCCGCTGAGCCTGCGCGTCCGGAGCCTGTGCTCCACAGCGGGAGAGGCCACAATAGTTTGAGGCCCGCGTACAGCAAAAAAAAGAAGAGATCAAATTTTTGCCAGAACTTCTGGAGGCAATGATTTATTGCATTTCAAACAAAAGGAAATGCAATACCTTTTTGTTTTGTTTCCTTCAAACAAAAGGAAAGCTAATGCCTAAGTATACTGAGAAGGAACAACCTACTTTGCATTTTCTTAAAATCAATTCAGTTCCTATTAACTTGCCTGGAGAATCTAAGGCCCTCTTAGGAGTGTTAAAAAATCATGGGTTAGGGCTTCCCTGGTGGCGCAGTGGTTGAGAGTCCGCCTGCCGATGCAGGGGATGCGGGTTCGTGCCCTGGTCCGGGAAGATCCCACATGCCGCGGAGAGGCTGTGCCCGTGAGCCATGGCCGCTGAGCCTGCGCGTCCGGAGCCTGTGCTCCGCAATGGGAGAAGCCACGGCAGTGAAAGGCCCGTGTACCGCAAAAAAAAGATCATAGGTTAGAAAATAAAGAAAAGTATACAGGTTGTTACTTTCTACCCTTGGGTAAAGTATACTCATCACAACCCTTTAGATTTATATATTGTGTTATGTTTTATGAAGCATTCATAATATCTCATTCAGTTCATGAAACAGACCTCTGAAGTAAGCATGACAGCAATTCTAAGTCACATTCTACCCATTAGAAAATAAGGAACTTTATGAAGCCTGGACAGTATTGTTATTTTCCTTTCTGCGGCTATGTATTTGGCACCTGGTGGTGTCTAGCAGAGAATAAGCACATAATAAAAGCTCAGTGAAGGACTTCCCTGGTGGCGCAGTGGTTGAGAGTCCACCTGCCGTTGCAGGAGATACGGGTTCGTGCCCCGGTCCGGGAAGATCCCACATGCCGCAGAGCGGCTGGGCCCGTGAGCCATGGCCGCTGAGCCTGCATGTCCGGAGCCTGTGCTCTGTAACGGGAGAGGCCACAACAGTGAGAGGCCCAAGAACCGCAAAAAAAAAAAAAAAAAAAAAACTCAGTGAATTAATGAATCAGTGAATTAAGTTCTGGGAGGTTAAGGGTCTTGCCATGGTCACAAAGATAGTAAGTGATAGAACCAAGATTTCAGAAACCAAACCCTATGCAATTCTACCAGAGCAAACTAATAAATAACATTCAGGTGATTCCCCGAGATCCTGCATAATTCTTGTCTGACAGAAGAAAACTGCTGTGGGGGTCAAGATCCATGATCCCGTTAGAATCTTTACACTTAGATTCAAGTCCTGGCTCGGTCACTTTTTAGCTTGTGACAATTTCACTGAGTCTCAGTTTCTACATGTATAAAATGAGAATGATAATTGCTCCTTTATCCTCAGGAAGGAAGAGACCATGTATGGACATGCTCATTGTTACCCACAGATGAACCGTGCAATGTTTATAGTTTGTTTTTTTTTAAAAAAAGCAAAGGTACGGAGCATAGATTCTAATGGGCTGAGTGCTGATTTTGATGCACTGGCATTCTTCCAAAGTCTTCATTCACTGTTTATATAGAGCACAAGACACCCACGGCATTTTGACGCTTATGCAAATGTGTTTTAAATGTATCTAGTATATTGAGGAGGCTGCTATCTCCCACATGTCTGTCTTGCTGTCACAGGGAAAATCACTCTTCTTTGCCAAGATCCTGAATTAGAGCTTCCTTTGAGTGCCACCCGCATTGTAGGGGAAAGTGAACAAACAGGTCAAGTGATCGACACTAGAGTCAGGCCCTGGGACAGATCTGCTTGGTATCTTCAGTAATTCAAATGCCTCATTGAATCAAGATTTCATTCTTTGTGAAATGAGGAAACTGATCTCTAAGTTTGTGTTTGGCTCTGAGAATCTTAGATTTCAGGTTTACATCTAAGTATTGTTTGTTTTTTTTGTTTGTTTGTTTTTTAGGTGTACTTTCCAGTGTTCTTCATACAAAATTGATTTATTTGGCAATCCTAGCTATTATCTGAATTTTAGATCAAAGTGGAATTTCTCACCAAAAGACAGACTGGAAATGCTCTCTGAAAATCACTGGAACAACAGATGAGCAGTTCCTATATACAGGTGCACACAGGTGAAAGACCAGCCTCTGCTTTTTGACATTTCAAAGCCCTAAGTCATTACTGGAAAAAAAACACTGGCAGGACATGGCTTCCAAATGACTATACAGGTAAAAGCTAAACTAGTCTTCCAGACTCATTTACAACCAATACATCACCAAATCCCAAATAAAAGAGCAGGTAAAAAGTTCGAAAATTGTCAAACTCAGTGGAGTCAAAATTTTGATATTTTAAATTTCAGCTTCTCTTTTTCAGAGACTTACTTCAAGAAAAATTAAATGCTGGGTATTTTCGCTTCCCTGTTGCACCCAGGATTTCATCTCGATTACTGAGGTGATGAGAAGGAGGAGATTACTTAGAATTTCATCTAAATCCCTAAGGAGCACCATGGCATGGGAGAGGAGTATGCATCTGGTTGGAGGTTGTCCTGCTTCCTCACCTGGCATCTGCAGAGGTGAGCAGGCTGCCGGGTGCTCTTTCTCCTTCAGCTCTTCATTCAGGCACCTCCTGAGACTTCTGTATTCCCATCTGCTTCCTGTCCCAGGATGCATGATGATATCCTCAGCGGGGATCACCTTGTTCTGATCACAAAGCCCCTGAAAGTCCACAGACTTCCTCACTCTCCACCCTCCCCAAAGACCTGGAAAGGCCAGCTGTGGTCTTGCACTTCGTGGGGATGCAGGATGCTGAGTATAGCTGCCTCTTTGCCTCAGCCTGGTCTGCTCTGAGGTCATGATGGGAAGGTGACCTCTGTAAGAATCTCAGGTGACAAGTTAGTATTGGTGCTTTCCACTTCCAGATCCCCAACCCATTACCCTTTCTCAGCCTTGGAGCTGCACTGGGGGCTGTGGGTAGAATGGGAGGGAGCGTGGGACCCACCTGCAACATCCCTGTGAAAATCTGACACTGTAGCTCTTCAATCTGACTGTATCCATACTCCTTTTTCTGGAAAGGCTTTATTTCTTCTTGGGCAAGAAAAGAAAAGCTGGCTCAGGAAATATTCCGATTATATTGTATAAGCCAGAATGTCTGCTTTAGGAATGCAAAAGCCAATAACTGAACTATTTTGTGCTTAGAGAACAAATTCTTGAGACAATGAATACAGTAAAAGGAAGTAGGAAGTAGGGATAAAAGGTGGTTATTACTTCTCAGTGGTACTCTGCTGTACAAGTAACTGTACAACTTTTCTTCTGATCCTTTGGCAAAATGAGCTTGGCAATGGTTGGGGATGAAAATAATAGTCATGAAAGTTCTTTTACCTCCCTGAGCTAGAAGGGCGAAATCTGGCTAAAGGATAAAAAACATTGAATAGTACACTTTAAGTGGGTGAACTATATAATTATGTATTTTATAACAATATATAATTCATTAAAACATTAAATAATTACTTAATAAATTAGCACATCAATAATAAAAACCAAATACATATTATTTGCCAAATCCTCACTAAATTCATGCATCATAACTCTTGATTCTCACAATGACCCTTTGAAATAGCTACTATTATATGTATTTGAGAATTAAATACAATAAATACAGATAAAAAGACAAGTTCACAAAGTTTAAATGTTTTAACCAAAATCACACAAGTAAAAAGAAATTGATAAAGCTGAGATTTTGCAACTAGGTTTGTGTGACCCCAAGCCAGCTTTCTTTCCTGCCACCTCAGGTGCTGCCTGCATGCACACTTGGAACAGAAACAAGACCCACAAATTATAATCCTGAAAAAGAATGTTCAGGAATAGCACTGCTTTTCTGTTCCACAAAAGAGGACAGTGACATTTAGCTTGAATCATGTTTTGCTGGTGAGACTTTACATATGTTTAAAACTCTGTGCATCCATATAGGACCAATGGTGGTAAAGTGTTCTCATGAGCTGGTACAGGCCTTGGGGATACCCAGTGGATAGTGCTTTCAGGGTTCACTCCTCTACCTAAGCTCTCACAGTGCCCACTAGGGATTTGGAATAGGATGGGGGCCTTTCCCTTAGCACCCCCAATCTTGAAAAAGTCTTCAGCCTTTTGTTTCAGTGAAGTTGAGCTCAGTTCATGCTGGACCCTCTTCTTCCCCATTGCAATAGTTATTGTGAATAAAATCTATCCTTACAGCTTTAATCAATGTCCAGCTTTGTTTATCTTTGACAAATAACAAGAGAAAGACAGAGACTATCCTGTTTCAAATCTCTTGTATATGCCAGTCTTCACAACCACTCTAAGTATCATGGCCCATGAAGGGTTGATAATGTGAATTCTAGGATCCTTTTCAACTTCAAAATATGTCTTTAGATCACGTCCCAAGACTGAATCAAAATATTACCCTGGCCTTACATTTACGTCTTTAATCCATTTTGAGCATATTTTTGTGTATGGTGTTAGGGAGTGTTCTAATCTCATACTTTTACATGTACCTGTCCAGTTTTCCCAGCACCCCTTATTGAAGAGGCTGTCCTTTCTCCATTGTACATTCCTGCCTCCTTTATCAAAGATAAGGTGACCATATGTGCATAGGTTTATCTCTGGGCTTTCTATCCTGTTCCATTGATCTATCTTTCTGTTTTTGTGCCAGTACCATACTGTCTTGATTACTGTAGCTTTTTAGTATAGCCTGAAGTCAGGGAGCCTGATTCCTCCAGCTCCGTTTTTCGTTCCCAAGATTGCTTTGGCTCTTCGGGGTCTTTTGTGTTTCCATACAAATTGTGAAATTTTTTGCTCTAGTTCTGTGAAAAATGCCAGTGGTAGTTTGAGAGGGATTGCATTGAATTTGTAGATTGCTTTGGGTAGCAGAGTCATTCAAATGTAAGGCCAGAAACTATCAAACTCTTAGAGGAAAACATAGGCAGAACACTCTATGACATAAATCACAGCAAGATCCTTTTTGACCCACCTCCTAGAGAAATGGAAATAAAAACAAAAATAAACAAATGGGACCTAATGAAACTTCAAAGCTTTTGCACAAAAAAAAAAAATTACCCTGTATATAGGTATGCCTCACTGTTGTGTAGATTACCTTTGGATATTTCTTCTTAACCTGATTTGATGGATTGCAAATTTCCAAGAACATCAAACTTCTGCAGAAACTAATTTCAAACCACATGTATGAACTTTGATCCACCTGAGCCTGGAGACTTTCCTGGCATTAATGATTGTTTGTATCCCCAGAAATGGGAAAAGGCTAAAGGGAGAAATTGTTATACTTTTCTTCCAATTGTATAGATTCACCACCCTATATTCCTTTCCCTCATCTGTCTAAAACCCCCTGCACCTCCAAGCGGAGTTACTGTACAGTTCCCTTTGCTCTTTAACTCTCATAAAACAAAAGGTGATTCATGTGTTTTTTGATCCTGATTCATGGAAATCCTTAACATCAATTATTGAAATGCCTTTCTGTAAAAAATAAAGAAAAAAAAAACACCTTTCTGCTTTTTCACACTACATTTGTCAAGTAAAACATGTTTTATAGGAGGAAAAACTTTTATGTCACAGATCTCAAATTAAATGTGGACCCAGTTAGAGCTGTTCCCCCCACCTCACAGACAGATTTGGGAGTGGGGAGGGAACTTTATCATGAATAATATGTACCTGAGACCCATTTTCAATTCTGGGCTTGTTAACACTCATTTTTCCACACAGAGAATACATATTATAAGAGCTGTTCCACTCTATCAGTTATAGCTAGTACATGTTCTGAGAAATCCCTTAAATAACTAATTTTCTGGCAATGGAGACTATCTTATTAAAAAGTCATTTTAGTTTACTGTGTATTGCTAGGAAAATAAGTCATTAAATAAGAAGCTTACTGCTCAGTTAAGAAACCCTTTCAAAAGCATAATTAATAGAAAGGGAGAATAGGGAAGTGCCCCAGGATCCCCACTGTTTGAGGGGCCCTTGGTATGCTCATTGGAACAGCAGTGTCATAAAAGGCACACCTTTATATTTTATAAATCAGAGAGACCTTGGTTGGATCTTGATGGGCACACCTAATGGGCAATTCAGGCCCTTAGCTAAGCCTGAATTTTCTCATGTTCTTTGAAGATTATTTTTATTATTATTATGCTTCTTGGGAAAATCACTGGAGTTTTACTTTATTTCATTTTATTATTTTAGGTAATATATTTATAAGTTTCAAAAATTCCAAGTTATAAATAAGTAAATACATATAAAATATAATAAATTAAACAATGTAACCTTACTACAGACATTGCTCTGCACTTTACAGTTTCCTTACCTATGTTGGAGATCTTTCCATTAAGTACATGAAAGCTTATTTTTCTTTATACTACATTGTATGGATACAGGATAGTTTTTTTCATTAAATCTTACATATAGACCTTTAGGTGCTTTCCAGTCTTTTTTTAAATTTAAATAATGCTTCAATGAATAAACTTATACATACAAAAATTCACAAATATGCAAGTATATCTACAGAATTGATTATTAGGTTAAAATGCATCTTCATTCATTGCTTTGATGCAACTGTCAATATGCTCCACACAGTGGCTACTCTAATTCCCATTCCTCATTTCCTCCCACAGTAGTGGGTGAACAGAGTTGTATCAAATGTTTTGTCTGACTTTTGTCAAACTAGACTGGCATGCCAGTCTAGTTCGAATTTGCATTTAGATTATTTTTGACTGAAATTGAGAATTTTGTTAATATGTTGAATATCTATTAGTAGTTTTGATTAATGAACAGTCCAGTCATATCCTTTGCACAATTTGGGGGAGTTTTTTTTTTCTTTATAAATTTTTATTTCTATTTGTTTATTTTTGGCTGCACTGGCTCTCCATTTCTGTGCGTGGGCTTCCTCTAGTTGTGGTGAACGGGGGCTACTCTTCTTTGCCGTGTGCGGGCTTCTCACTCAGTGGCTTCCCTTGTTGCAGAGCACAGGCTCTAGGCATGCAGGCTTCAGTAGTTGTGGCACACGGGCTTAGCTGCTCCACAGCATGTGGGATCTTCCCGGACCAGGGCTCGAACCCATGTCCCCTGCATTGGCAAGCAGATTCTTAACCATGGTGCATCAGAAAAGCCCTGGGGGGTTGTTATTCTTTTCCTCATCAATGTGTTGGGCCTTTTATACATTAAGGAAATTAGCTTTGTGTCTGTGATATGAATTGCCAATGTTTAATATGTCAAAACTACCATAATATATATTTTTTAATTTGATGTAGTTTTAGAAGTTGAATGCTTTATGGCATTTATTTACACATCATGAAGTACCTTGCCACTTCAGAAGTTATACAGTAATTCTTCCATTGTTTCTTTCATTACATTTTAGATGTATTTTGTACATTTAAACCTTTTTTATTATTTGGAAATTTTCCTGGTTAACATTTGAAGTATAGGCACAATCATTTTTATTTCTTTTCATATGTCTACGTATTCATGCCAAGATGTTTTTTAAAGAGCCAATATTTCTCCCAAGTATTTTAGACTTTACTTTTGTCATAACTAAATTTCTGTATGGATATGGGTCTATTTCTAGGATGTGTATTCTAATAATTTAATGTCTTCAGTTCATGTAACATATCAATACCATTTAACAATTTTGTAATTACTTAAATATCCAGTAAGTGTAGACTCTAGTCATAACTATTTTTTTCTTTTTTTTAATGTTTTTTATTATTGTGGTAAAAGTCATATAATATAAAACATACAATTTTCACCATATTTAACTGTAGAGTTCAGTGGCACTAAGTATTTTCACATTGTGCAACTCTCACCATCATCTATCTCTTGAATTTTTCGCCTTCCTAAGCTGTAAATCTATCCCCATTAAACACTAACTCCCCATTCCCCCTCCCCAGCCCCCCACCCTGGCCCCTGGCAGCTACTATTGTACTTTCTAACTCTATGAATTTGGCTATTCTAGGTACCTCATATAAGTGGAATCAGACAGTATTTTTTCTGCACCTAATAGTCATTACTATTTTTTTTTTTTTTTTTTTT